>NW_006921740.1:1509223-1510651 GCF_000298275.1 Orycteropus afer afer
TACAGACCAATATCACTCATGAACATAGATGCAAAAATCTTTAACAAAATCCTGGCCAACAGAATCCAACAACATATCAAAAAATTAATACATCTGGACCAAGTGGGATTCATACCAGGTTTGCAAGGGTGGTTCAACATCAGAAAATCAATCAATGTAATCCACTACATAAGCAAAACAAAGGAAAAGAACCATATGATTATATCAATTGGTGCAGAGAAGGCATTTGATAAAATCCAACATTCATTCCTGTTTAGAACTCTCAGCAAAATAGGATAGAAGGGAAATTCCTCAACATAATAAAGGGTATATATGCAAAGCCAATGGCCAACATCATTATTAATGGAGAAAGACTCAAGGCATTCCCTGTACGAATGGGAACCAGATAGGTATGCCCTCTATCACCACTTCTATCTAACATTGTATTGGAAGTCCTGGCCAGGGCAATAAGGCAAGAAAGAGAAATAAAAGGCATACAAATTTGCAAGAGGAATTAAAACTATCTCTATTTGCGGATGATATGATCATGTACATATAAAACCCAAGAGACTCAATAAAAAAAAACTACTGGAACTAATAGAGAGGTTCAGCAAAATGGCAGGATACAAGGTCAACATACAAAAATCACTTGGATTTCTCTACACCAGCAAGGACTCCTCTGATAAAGAAATAAGGGAAACCATACCATTCACTATAGCTACAAAAAAGATAAAATATCTAGGAACAAACCTCACCAAAGACACAAAAGACCTATACAGAGAAAACTATAAAACACTGCTAGAAGAGACAAGGGTACTACATAAATGGAAGAACCTACCATGAACATGGATAGGTAGACTAAACATTGTGAAAATGTAAATACTACCTAAAGCAATCTATACATTTAATGCAATCCTGATCCAGATTTCAACAAAAGTTTTTAAGGATCTGGAAAAACTAATTACTAATTTCATATGGAAAGGAAAAAGACCTAGAATAAGCAGAGCACTTCTCAAGAAGAGAAACAAAGTGGGAGGTCTCACACTCCCAGATCTTAAGAACTACTATACAACCACAGTAGTCAAAACAGCATGGTATTGGTACAATGATAGACAGATAGGCCAATGGAACAGAACCAAAAGTCCAGATATAGACCCATCCATTTATGGACAACTGATCTTTGACAAAGGTCCAAAACCCATTAAATGGGGAAGAGACAGCCTCTTTTACAAGTGGTGCTGGCGAAACTGGATATCCATCTGTAGAAAAATGAATTAAGACCCATACCTCACCCTATGTTGGATTGGGTTCTCTAGAGAAACACAAAAACCAGCAAAGTATATATATATATTTATAGAGAGAGAAAGAGAGAGAGAGAGAAATTTATCTTAGATAAATGGCTCACAAGTGTGTAGAAGCCGACAAGTTCAAGCTGAAAAGTTCGTCTCT
>NW_006921740.1:1533699-1542668 GCF_000298275.1 Orycteropus afer afer
AAGTTTTTGAGAGATTGAGCAGTTTCATTGTGTTAAGCAGAAGATATACGTATGATCACACACATCACTGTCTCCACAAATGTAGGTTCTCTAAAGGGAAGATATAACATTTATTTCACGTAGTTAGAAGTTTGAGTGTTCCTTCTTTCATTGATTTTACTCATAAATGTACCTGGGAAAGACTTTCCTCCAAATTCAGTGGGGTAGATATGAATTAGTGTCCCTGAGTGATACAAATAGTTAACATGCTTGGCTGCTAACCAAAGGTTGGAGGTTCGAGTCCACCCAGAACAACTCAGAAGAAAGGCCCAGCAATCTACTTACAAAAAAAATCAACCACTGAAAATTCTGTGGAGCCCAGCTCTACTCTGACAGACACGGGTTTGCCATGGGTAGCAGTTAACTTGATAGCAACTGGTTAACTGGTTAACTGAATTGATAGCAACTGGTTAACTGAATTGCTCTATAACACTTGGGTGTTATATCCTATATCTTATACATTGTAAATCATATCAACTCTGGCTCCTACTCCTTCACTAGCCAAAATCGTGAGAAAATTCATCTGAGTTATGTTCTGGGGAATTTCTCCCTCTTGTTAAAGCAAAACACCAAACCAGTTGAGTTAATTCTGACTCATGACATGTATCGAAAAGTACAACTGTGCTCCACAGGGTTTTCAAGGCTGTGACTTTTCAGAAGAAATCAGTAGGCATTTCTTCCAAGACACCTCTAGTGGGTTTGAACTGACAATCTTTCAGCTAATTGGTGTGTGCTTACCTGTTTGTGCCACCAAGGGACTCCTCTCTCTTGTTAGAGTCTTCTAAAAATCCAGGTGGGGTAGAGTCTTTGTCTTGTCCAGAAAATGAGGAGGGAACCAATCTCTAATTGGAAGCACTGGGTTTTACTGCTGTAACTCTTTTTAGGACTCTGCTACTGAAACTGGTCTTCCCTGGCTGTCAAATGCTGATACTTAGGGCAAGCTCAGTGACTCACTTCCCCTTGGGCCTAACTGTGACCAGTGCCTGAGCCGTAGATAACATCACTGCGGTTCCCAAAGCTCATCGGCCTGCCTCCTAAACTCCTTACAGCCATCTTTTATTGGGTGAGACATGCAAGAAAATTATGGACCTCTTCAACTCTCAGATCTCTACTAACCCTTCTCCTTACTCATGGGGAAATAACTCTTTTCCTTAAGTCTTACTACCAGCCTCTTCCAGTACCAATTTCTTTCAGTACCAATACCAGTTGCTATCAAGTTGACCTCTACCCATGACAATCCCATGAGTGTCAGAGTTGAACTATGCTCCACAGAGATTTCAATGGCTGATTTATTTTTGGAAGTAAATTGTCAGACCTTTCTTCCAGGGTCGATGTGAACCTCCAATCTTTTGGTTAGCAGCAGAGCACCTTAACCATTTGTACCACCCAAAGACTTCTATAGATCTCTACCTTCTCCCAAAAACTCATCTTTTGAGGGCATGGCAACAAAAATGGTTAGCACAAGTCATCTCCTTCAGCCTGGCCCCTACATGCACTTAGACAAGGTAACCCAGGCTCCACCAGGATATTTGGACTATGTTGTTGGTATGAGGGAGTGGAAATGTTGTTTATTATATGTCATGGATTGAATTGTGTCTTCCCAAAATATATGTCAGGTTGGCTGGGCCATGATTCCTATCATTGTTTGGTTACCTTCCACCTTGTGATATGATGTAAGTATCCTACATTTTATGATGCTTATTGTAAATCCTAGCCTCTATACATTAATGAGGCAGGATTAGGATGGATTGTAGCTTGAGTCACAGCCTTACAGGAGGATGTGGCCCAAGTCTCACCCTTCCTCAAGTACTCAAGTCACCACCCTTACTCAAGTCACATGTTTGCTTGAGTCACACCTTTTATCTTATAAGAGATAAAAGGAGAGAGAAGTAAGTAGATAGAAGAAACTTAAATACCACTAAGAAAGAAGAGCCAGGAGTGGGGTATATCCCTTGGATCTGGTGTCCCTGTGCTGAGAACCTTCTAGACCCAGGGGAAGATTGATGCCAAGACACATAGAGATCTCCAAGGATTGGAGGTCCACAGATGTTGAAAGGAGATAAGGGCCTTTCCTTAGAACTGATGCCCTGAATTCAGACTTTTAGCCTCCCAAACTGTGAGAGAATAAATTTCTGTTTTATAAAGCCACCCACATATGGTATTTCTGTTATGGCAGCACTAGATAACTAAGGCATTATACCATCCTTCTTGTATTAGTTTCCTATTGCTGTTGTTGTTGTTAGGTGCTGTTGAAATGGCTCCAACTTATGTTGTTGTTGTTGTTGTTGTTATGTGCCATCAAGTCGGCCCCAACTCATAGCGACCCCTCCTTGGGTTTCCAAGGCAGTATCACTACGGAAGTAGGATTGCCCAACCTTCCTTCATTCTTCTTGCATTAGTTTCCTATTGCTGTTGTTGTTGTTAGGTGCTGTTGAAATGGCTCCAACTTATAGCAACCCTATGTACAACAGAATAAAACACTGCCTGGTCCTGTGGCAGCCTCACAATCCTTGCTATACCTGAGCCCATCATTGCAGCCACTTTGTCAGTCCATCTCGTTGAGGTTTTTTCCCTTTTTCTCTGACCCACCACTTTACCGAACATGATATCCTTCTCTAGAGAATGGTCCCTTCTGACAACATGATCAAAGTAGGTGGCCATTCTCCTTTCCAAGGAACATTTTGGCTGGACTTCTTCCAGGACAGATTTGTTAGTTCTTCTGGCAGTCCATGGTACTTTCAGTATTCTTTGCCAAAACCACAACTCAACAGCACCAATGCTTCTTCACTCTTCCTTATTTATTGTCCAGCTTTCACATGCATATGAGGCAATTGAAAATACTGTGCCTTGGGTCAGGCACACCTTAGTCTTCAAAGAGACATTTTGCTCTTCAGCACTTGAAAGAAGTCTTTTGCAGCAGAGTTGCCCAGTACACTTTGTGGTCTGATTTCTTGACTGCTGCTTCCATAGGTGTTGATTGTGGAACCAAGTAATATGAAATCTTTGACAACTTCAATCTTTTCTCCATTTATTGTGATGCTGTTTATTGGTCCAGTTTTGAGGATTTTCATTTTCTTTATGTTGAGATGTAATCTGTACTGAAGGTTGTAGTCTTTAATCTTCATCAGTAAGTGCTTCAAGTCATTTTCACTTTCAGCAAGCAAGGTTGTGTCATCTGCATATTGCATGCTATTAATGATTATTTCTCCAATCTTGATGCCCCATTCTTCATCTAGTCCACCTTCTTGGATTATTTGCTAAGCATGCAGATTGAATAAATATGGTGAAAGGATATAAACCTGACACATACCCTTCCTTATTTTAAACCATGCAGTATCCCCTTGTTCTGTTCAAATGACAGCCTCCTGATCTATGTACAGGTTCCTCATGAGTAAAATTAAGTGTTCTGGAATTTCCATTCTTCTCAACATTATCCATAATTTTTTATGATCCACACAGTCAAATGCTTTTGCATAGTCAATAAAACACAAGTAAACATCTTTCAGGTATTCTTTGCTTTCAGCCAAGATCCATCTGACATAAACAATGATATCCTTCATCCCATGTCCTCTTCTGAATTCAGCTTGCATTTCTGGAAGTTTCCTGTCAATATACTGTTGCAACTGTCAATATACTGTTGCAACCATTTTTGAATTATCTTCAGCAACACTTTACTTGCATGTGATATTAATAATATTGTTTGATAATTTCCACATTCTGTTGGATCACCTTTCTTTGGAATGGGTGTAAATATGGATCTCTTCCAGTCAGTTGGTTAGGTAACTGTCTTCAAATTTCTTGGCATAGATGAGTAAGTGCATCCAGACAACATCCATTTGTTGAAACATCTCACTAGCTATTCCATCAATTCCTGAAGCCTTCTTTTTCATCAATTCCTTTAGTACAGCTTCGACTTCTTCCTTCAGTACCATTGGTTCTTGATCATATGCCACCTCCTGAAATGGATGAACATCTACCAATTCTTTTTGGTACAGTGACTCTGTGTATTCCTTCTATCTTCTTTTAATGCTTCCTGCATTATTCAATATTTTGTCCATAGAATCCTTCAATATTGCAACTTGAGGCTTGAATTCACCTTGAGAAATGCTGAGGGTTTTCTTCTCTTTTGGTTTTCTAACTCTAGGTCTTTGCACATTTCATTATAATAATTAACTTTTTCTTCTCAAGCTGATCTTTGAAATCTTCTGTTCAGCTCTCTTATCTTATCATTTCTTCCATTTGCTTTATCTACTCTCCATTCAAGGGCAAGTGTCAGAGTCTCTTCTGACATCCACTGTGGTCTTTTCTTCCTTTGCTGTCTTTTTAATGACCTTTTGCTTTCTTCATGTATGATGTTCTGGATGTCATCCCACAACTCATCTGGTTTTCAGTCTTTGGTGTTCACTGCTTCAAATATATTCTTTAGATGATCTATAAATTCAGATGGGATGCAATTAAGGTCCTATTTTGGCTCTTGTGGACTTCTTTTAATTGTCTTCAGCTTCAACTTGAACTTGCACATGAGCAGTTGGTGGTCTGTTCCACAGTCAGTTCCTGGCCTTTTTTAGCTGAAGATACTGAGCTTCTCCATCACCTCTTTCCACAGATGTAGTCGATCAGATTTCTTTGTATTCCATCTGGTGAAGTCCACATATATAGCTGCCATTTATGTTGTTGAAAAAAGTTATTTGCAATGACTAAGTCGTTGGTCTTGTAAAATTCTATTATGTGATCTCCATTATTATTTCTATCACCAACACCATGTTTTCCAACTACAGGTGATACTTCTTTGTTTCCAACTTTTGCATTCCAATCACCAGTAATAAACAAGAAATCTTGATTGCATGTTTTGTCAATTTCAGTCTGCAGAAGTTGGTAAAAATCTTCAATATACTCATCTTTGGCTTTGTTGTTTGGTGCATAAATTTGAATAATAGTAGTTTTAACTGATCTTCCTTAGGTGTATGGATATTATCCTATCACTGACAGTATTGTACTTCAGGATACATCTTGAAACTTTTTTGTGTGGGTGCCGATGAATGCCTATTGCAACTATAAGAAATTACCTTAAATTTGGTGGCTTAAAATTATACAAATTTATTATCTTGTAGTTTTGGAGGTCAGAGTTTGGAGTTAATTTTAATGGACTGAAATCAAAGTATTGGTAAGACTGCATTCCTTTTGGAGGTTTAGGAGAGAATCTGTGTTCTTACCTTTTCTGGTTTGTAGCGGTCCTTACTTTCTTTGACCTCTGCTTCCATTGTCACATCTCCTCCTCTGACTCAGAATCTCCTGACTTTGTCATCAGGACCCTTATGATTACATTTGGCCCACACAAATGATAATCTGCCCTGTTAAGATTTTGAACTTAATCACATCCATAAGTTCTTGGTGCCATTTAAGGTAACATATTCACTACCATACCTCTTAAAGCAGAGAAAGTAAAACATAATTGAGACTCATAAGATTAGGGGACAGTGAGTTTATGTTAATGAGGGAGGAACAACTCAGAAAAGGAGGGTAAGAATGTTTGTACAACTTGAAGAATATAATCAATATCACTAAACTGTACGTGCAGAAACTGTTGAATTGGTGTTTGTTTTGCTGTGTATATTCTCAACAACAACAACAACAACATAAATAAATAAATAAATTTAGTTAAAAAAAACGGTGTAATTGAGAATCTCCAGCAATTGTCCTGCCATACCAGTGTTATTCCTTTACATAGGTAGTCCCTGACTTATGTTGGGTTCCATTCTGACAACTTGGTCATAAATTCATTCTAATGTAAGTCAAACATCTCTTTGCTTATTATTATTATTTTTTTTAGTTTCCATTATTAATGCCTTTTATTATCAGCATCTTTATAAATCTGATCTTTATTTGTTTTTGGGAATTGGAAATATTGCACATAAACTTCTGTTAGTGAACATCTGAGAATGATAACATCAGCAAATTAGGTGTTGCAACATTATATGTAGTATGTACTATTAATGATAAGATGTACCAAAAAGAAAAGAAAAGACCTCTTAAGTGTTGTTTGAGTCAAACATGTTGTTTGAGTCAACCATGTCATAAGTTGAGGAGTATTGCATAAATGGTATCACCACCTTTCCATAAAAGTCTGTTTTATTTGACCTAGCAGAAAGGTATGAGAGCACACTAGTAAGAAAAAAGCTGTCCTTGAAATTAGGGAGTCCTCATATTGGTGTTGTGGGTCCATTGCCAAGGTTGCATGGTGTGATAAAAAAAAGAACCCAACCTTGTCCCCTAGGAGCTGAATGACCTAAGTTAGATTATTTATCCCCAATTTCCTCATCTGTAAGATGGTGATGATAATTTCTGACCTGCACAGATACTGTTTGATTAAAATGAGGTAATTTGCAGAAAACACCAGGCACAGTGAGGGGCCACTTTTTCACTTCCATATCTGATCCTTGTTCCTCAGGCAGGAGATGTGGGTTCTACCAAGACCTCACTTCTGACCTGTTGGCCCTTGGAAATGAATGGAAATGTTACTTACTAAGATTGAAGGAAAAGGTGAAAATTATGGATTGGGCCATGTGGAATTTGAGGTGATTACGAGACATAACATATAAGAAACTGGGGTCTGTGGCTGGGCGTGGCAGATGGGATGGGCATAGAGATTGGAGTCATTAATATGTAGAAAGTCATCAGGGCCCTGAAGGAGGGTATGATCCCCAGGGAGACTGGAGTGAAAACAGAAGGGGACTTGGGATGAAAGACAGGAATACCAACATTTATGGATTGGGTGAATTCTATCTCATTATTGTCATTCAACCCCATCCATCCTTGGGATTGCCTGTATAACTTTCCATTTCTGCTCACTTCATTCTCTTTGTCCTTTTTTTTTTTTTATATTTATTGTGTTTAAGGTGAGAGTTTATACAGCAAATTAGGTTCTCATTTAACAATTTCTACACAAATTATTCAGTGATATTGGTTACATTTTTCACTCATTCTGTTCTGGTTGTACCATTTCCAGCACACTTGTTTCCCTACCCCCTTACCTTTTCATCATTGCTTTAGAGGAATTTTTGACCATTTGGTCTCTTATAGTTTTTTTTTTTTTAAAGAACTTATTATTCACGGGTAGTATTTATTTTATCATTTTATAAATAATGTAAGAAAATCACTAGAGTATAATTCCATTTATTACTGATCTGTCATTATGCTATTATTGTCATGTATTTTTTTTCACATCTATTGTAATACATAATCATCGCTCATCTGCCAGTTTGTTGACTGTGGTGGCTTGCCTGTTTCTGTGAGCTGGAGGCTATACCACTGTGTGTTGTACCAGCAGGGTCACCCATGGTGGACAGGTTTCAGTGGAGCTTTCAGACTAAGACAGACTGGGAAGAAGGAAGGAGCCATACACTTCTGCAAAAATTGGCCATTGAAACCTTATGAATAGCAGTGAAACAATGTCTGATATATTACTGGAAAACTTTATGGATGTTAAAGCAGAATGATGAATAAGTAAGACTGAAGAATTGATGCCTTTGAATTGTGTTGTTGATTGGCAAAGAATACTGAAAATACCATGGACTGCCAGAAGAACCAATAAATCCATCTTGGAGAAAGTACAGTCAGAATGCTCCTTGGAGGTGAGAATGGCCAGACTTTGTCTCATATACTTTGGTCATGCTGTTGGAAGGGACCTTTCCCTGGAGAAGGATATCATGCTTGGTAAAATAGAGGGTCAGTGAAAAAGAGAAAAACCCTCAACAAGATGGATTAACACGGTGGCTGCAATTGGCTCAAGCATAAGAAGGATTGTGAGGATGGCACAGGACTGGGTAGTGTTTTGTTCTGTTTTACATAGGGTCACTATGAGTCAAAGCTGCCTTGATGGCACCTAACAACAACAACATGATAATATATTATCATAAGGCCTTGATGATAGAAATGACATGGGAGATCGCATGATAGAATTTTGCAAGACCGATGACCTATTCATTGGAAATAATGTTTTTTTCCACAACATAAATGACAATTATATACATAGACTTTGCCACAAGGAATACTGCAGGAATCAAATAGACTACATCTGTGGAAAGACAATGGAGAAGCTTGATACCATAAATCAGAACAAGTTCAAGTACTGATTGTGGAACAAACCATCAATGGCTCACATGCAAGTTCAGGGTGAAGCTGAAGAAAATTAAAATAATTCCATGAGAGTCAAAGTGCAACCTTGGGTATATCCCACCTGAATTCAGAGAGCATTTGATGAATAGATCTGATGCATTGAACACTAAAGAATGATTGCCAGATGAGTTGTGGGATGACATCAAGGGCATCATACATAAAGAAAGCAAACGTTATTAAAAAGACAAGAAAGAAAGAAAAGACCCAAAAGGATGTCAGAGGAGACTCTGAAACTTACTCTTGAATGGAAAATAGATAAAGCAAAATGAAGAAAAGACCTGAACAGATTTCAAGGGCAGCTTGAGAAGACAAAGTAAAGAATTATAATGAAATGTGCAAAGATCTGGAGTTAGAAAACCAAAGGGGAAGAACACACATGATTTCTCAAGATGAAAGAAGAAAAACTTTAAGCCTCAACTTTCAGTATTGGATTCCATGGACAAAATATCAAGCAATGCAGGAGACATCAATGAAGATGGAAGAAATACACCATCATTGTACCAAAAGAAGGAGCCCAGGTGGTCCAGTGCCTAAGGCATTTGACTGCTAACCAAAAGGTTGGCAATTGGGAGTTCTGGCAAGATGGCAGACTAGGCAGAAGGACTGCACAGACCTTCAACAAAGAAAAGGGAAACCAATTAACACAGACACAGAAGATAATCTTGGACCCCTGAGCCTTGAAGGGAAGGATACAGAAGTAGACTAAACCCCAACTAGCAGAAGAATTTGAGTGAAAATACCAAAAAAAGGAGACA
>NW_006921740.1:1545597-1571913 GCF_000298275.1 Orycteropus afer afer
CATATACTAAAACAACAGCAACAAAGGAAATGATAACAAAAGTTTGGCAACTTAAACTCACAAGCTGCTCTGCAGAAGGAAGATGGGGCAATCTACTTCTGTGAAGATTTACTGCTTTGGAAACCAAATAGGCACTGCTATGAGTCAGAATTGCCTCAATGGCAGTGAGTTAGGTTTTTTGGTACCAAAAAGAATTGGTCAACATTAACTCATTTCAGGAGGCAGGATATGATCAAGAACCTATAGTATTTAAGGAAGTCCAAACTGCACTGAACGCATTGGGGCAACACAAGGCTCTGGGAATTGACAGAATACCAATTAAGATGTTTCAACAAACAGATACAAAGCTAGAAGCACTTACTTATTATGCCAAGAAATTTGGAACACAGCTATCTGGCCAACCAACCAGAAGAGACTCATATTTGTGCCCATTCCAAAGAAAGCTAGCTTAGACATTGAGTCTGGGAAACACACAGCACGTGTACTGAGTTCAATGAATATGAGTGGAGGAGTGGAACACTGATGCCCCTGAAACTAGTCAACTGAAAATGTTGGTTAAGGGTAGATGAAGAAGGCCCTATATATAGTATTTAGCTAAGAATGTTGGACAACATTATTTATTGGACAGAAAGGGTATTTTAAAAAGGAAATGACAGTAGGCATTTTAGGAATTTTAATTTTAATTTTAATTTGGCAGCACAGGGCAGTGCAACTTGGAGATAGAGATAGTTCAGGTACCAAAAACCAAACCAATTGCCACCAATTTCAGTTTCTTCCAATTCATGATGACCCTATGCATTGCAGAGTAAGACTGTGTGCCATAGGGTTTTCAATGGCAGTGATCCTGTGGAAACATATCCCTAAGTCTTTCTTTGAAGGTGCCTATGGTTGGGTTCAAATCTCCAACTTTTCAGTTAGTGGTTGTGTGCTTAACCAATTGCACCATCCAGGGTTGTGACACTAAAAATGATTGAAAAGTAAAACACACGTGTATTTCTGAAGCCTGAGTTTCTTGGGGAGTAGGGGGTTTGTTCAAAAGGAATGATCAGTCATAACACAGCCAATTGAAAATGTCTAGCAATAAATGTAAATGCCAAGCTGTCCTTGAAATCTTCTGTTCAGCTCTTTTATTTCATCATTTCTTTTTTTCGCTTTAGCTACTTATGTTCAAGAGCAAGTTTCAATGTCTCTTCTGACATCCATTTTGGTCTTTTCTTTCTTTCCTCTCTTTTTAATGACCTTTTGTCTTCTTCATGTATGATGTCCTTTATGTCATCCCACAACTGATTTGGTCATCAGTCATTAGTGTTCAATGAGTCAAATTTATTCTTGAGATGCTCTCTGCATTCAGATGGGTTATATTTAAGGTTATACTTCAGCTCTTGTGGACTTGTTTTAATTTTCCTCAGCTTCAACTTGAACTTGGTATGAGCAATTCATGGTCTGCTCTGCAGTTGGCCCCTGGCCTTGTTCTGACTGATGATACTGAGTTTCTCCATCTCTTTCCACAAATATAGTTGATTGGATTCCTGTGTATTACATCTAGTAAGGGCCACATGTATAGTCAACGTTTATGTTGTTGAAAGCAGGTATTTGGAATGCATATGTTATTGGTCTTGCAAAATTCTATCACATGATCTCTGCCCCCCCAAGGCTATATTTTCCAACTACTGATCCTTCTTCTTTGTTTTCAACTTTCACATTCTGATAACCAGTGATTATCAATGCATCTTGATGGTCTTATCTTTTGGCAATATATCAGACAATGCTCTACTAGTGTTCATAAGGTTTTCACTTACCAGTTTTTTCAGAAGTAGATTGCCAGGTCTTTCTTTCTAATCTGTCTTAGTCTGGAAGCTCTGCTGAAACTTGTCCACTATGAATGACCCTGTTCATATTTGAAATACTGGTGGCATAGTTTCTAACATCACAGCAACACACGAGCCACCAAAGAACAACAAACTGACTGATGAGTGTTGGATTGTCATTATAGAGTTCACAAAGGTAGAAAATACAAAAACTATCCACCTACTAATATGTAGCACAATGAATTAGTTTGGAGAGGAGTTATGTTTAAGTGTAAATTCTCCACCATGAAGTCAGGTATATTAGTACAGAAAACTAGTTGAGTAAACAGACAAATAAAACAATTAAATCATAGCAAGTTATAATGTTTCTATGCCACAACAATAGGTCAATTTTGCACAAATGCTGGTGAGATTGCAGAGAGATTGGAACTCTCATACACTGCTGGTGGGACTGCAAAATGGTACAATTGTGGAAAATGGTATGACATTTCCTTAAAAAACTAAAAATAGAAATACCATTTGATCCAGAAATTCCATTACTAGGAATATATCGTAAAGTGGTGAGAGACAGGACATGAACAGACATATACACACCCATGTTGACTGCAGCACAATTCATTACAGTAAAGAACTGGAAACAACCTAAATGTCCATGAGCAGATGAATGGATAACCAAACTTTTGTACAGTCACACAATGGAATACTATGCTACATTAAAGAACAATGAAGAATACGTGAATCATCTCACAATGTGGATGACTTTGGAGGACATTATGCAGAGTGTAATAAATCATTCTCAGAAGGACAAATATTGTATGAGCCCATTATTGTAAAAAGTCAAGGAAAGGTTTCCTTAGGGGAGGAAACTCACTTTGTAGATTACTGGGGTTGGGAGGGATGGGGATGGCAAATCTTGGACTAGTTGGGGGTCACACGTTGATATGGGTGAGGGAAGAGAAGGTATAGAAAGAGTCTGTGACCAGCATGATGACACTGGAGAAAGGAAGGACACTGAAATATGAACATAAAATACAGACAACAGAGGCAAATACCAGGATATGCACAATGCTTCATTACCACTAACACCAAACACTAGGCTACAGATAAATGCATAGACAGGTGAAAAGATCAGGTGGGGTTTGGCAAACAGGAATATACCCTACACTAAGGGTAAATTTAGCTGAAGATGATCTTACATATGCACTTGTGCTACAAAACTAGCCATGCACATTACAGTGGAAACAGAAGGCAGAGTTGGAGTAGCCTCTCAGAGACAATCATACACCTTGAGAGAGAGAATCACCAGGCCTGCTGACTTGGGACCATACTCTTGGGGGACACCAAGCTCAACTGGTGCAACATAGTACACAAAAATTTTGTTCCACAACCTACTTTGGTGAGTAGCGAAGGGGGTATTAAAAGCTTTTGAGCGGCCATCTAAGGTGCAAATATTGGTCTCCTATAACCTGAAACAAGGAAGAGAAAGAAAATCAAGGCATCTGGAAGCAATTGGTCCAAAGATATTATGGACTGAAAGACCAGAAGAACCAGATGGTACCTGGCTACCAATGCCAACCACTCAGGAAGGGATCAAACCTGGAGATCCTGGATAGAGTGGGAGGAGAAATGTGGAACAACATTCAAAAACACAAAAATGACCAGAATTACTGGTCTGGTAGAGTCTGGTGGAACCCCCGAGACAATAGCTCTGGGTTACACTTTGGGCCTAGAATTGGACTCAATCCTATGGATTTGCTCTCAGCCCAACAGGAGAAAGACCTACATGTAGAATAGCTACCCCATGCAATGCACCCACCTACTAGGGAGATACACCTCTTAGAGCAATCAGCCATGGAGCACCAGAGGGACAACATTCACATAGAGGGAAAGCTGAACAGACAGGAGTGCATAGTTAAGAAGGGTACAGAGAGGCGGGAGTCACAGGGACGGGAGGGGAGGAGAGTTTGTTATGGTCGGTGATGGTAATCAGGGGGTGAAATCAAATGCACATGAACTATTGAATGTAAAACAAATTTTACTCTGTAAGTTTGTACCCAAAGCACAATAAAATAATAATTTTAAAAAAGTTGCAAAAACAGTAAAAAAGAAAAAAATCAGTTTTGCCCAACTATTTTTCTCCTACACCTGACTTTTCTATAAAGGACCCCTGGTGGCAGAGTGGTTAAAGGCACTCGACTACTAACCAAAACGTTGATGGTTCCAACCCACCAAGCCACTCTGCAAGAGAAAGATGTGGCTTCTGTTAAGATTTAAAGCATTGAAAACCCCATAGGGTCTCTAGGGAGCTCTGGTAGCATAATGGCTAAGGCACTTGACTGCTAACCAGAAGGCTGGAGGTTCAAACCCACCAGCCACTCCTCGGAAGGAAGATGGGGCAATCTACTTCCGTAGTGATACTGCCTTGGAAACCCGAGGAGGGGCCGCTATGAGTCGGGTCCGACTCCACAGCACATAACAACAACAACAACATAGGGTCCTATGAGTCAGAATAGACTCGACAGCATTAGGCTTGGGTTTCACTTCTTTGGGCATGGGATCTTACTGACAGATAATGTGGCTGTGAGTATGTATTCTTGGAAGAAGGTGTTAAATTTCGAATTGATTTTTTTAAATCTCTTCATTCCAAAGTCTTATTTCCTATTTATAGAGATCTATTTGTTTCAGCTACCCACCTTTTTGGAATGACAAAGGAAGGACAATCAGTATTTTTTCCTGCTAACTGAAGTAAACCATTTTAATAAATCTGCTTTTCTCAACAAAGTTTCTCCAAATAAACATGATCATGAGTACTGGTTGTTTATTTTGTAATTGAAGGCTAGAATTATTTATTCTATTATTTACATTATAAATCTTATATTATTCTTCACACACATACATACATACATACTCATCTCTTCCTACCTCCCACACCCATAGAACCACAATTCTGTAACTGACTGAAATGAATATAATTTATGGTGTATTTTCTTTCTTTCTCCAAGTTCAAGCAGAAAATCTGGCTAGAAGCCAATAACCATTAAGAACTCATTTCTTGCCAAGCAGCTACTATTATTTGTTCAAAACATATTCACAGAGTTGCCAGTGTAACAACTTGGAAAGTAGATTAAAATCACTACTGTCTTTTCTATCCCCCAGCAACTTTACATTTCAATGCCTCATTGCACATCTCTGGAATAATCAATAAGACTCAGAATTTTCTTTTTAAACTTGTAGGCTAGAAGTTTGAGTGGAGGGATGTAAAATCTCAGAAGGACTGAACTCCTTTTTCTTCTCTTGACCCATAAATGTGGGCATTCCCTAAGATTCTGTTATTTCCTTGCTCTTCACCCTCTGCTTCAGCACTCTCAGCCTCTCTCGTGGCTTCTAAGATCTTCTCTGTAAACATGCTTCTCAGACCTCATGTCTCTTATAGCGACCTCTGCCCTGAGGTTTACCTCCACATTCACATTTGTTGCTGGACATTTTCAATTGGCTGTGTCATGACTGATCATTCCTTTTGAACAAACCCTCTACTCCCCCAGAAATCCAGGCTTCAGAAATACATGCATATTATCCTTTTCAATCATTGTTAGTGTCCTGACCCTGGGTGGTGCAATTGGTTAGGCACACGACTACTAACTGAAAAGTTGGAGATTTGAACTCAACCATGAGTTGGGTCTGACTTGACGGCACATAACAACAACAACAATGACATGTTGTTGTTATGTGCCGTGGAGTCAGACCTGACTCATAGTGACTCCTCCCTGGGTTTCTGAGGCAGTGTCACTAAGGAAGTAGATTGCCCAACCTTCCTTCCGAGGAGTGGCTGGTGGGTTTGAACCGCCAGCCTTCTGGTTAGCAGTCAAATGCCTTAGGCACTACGCTACCAGAGCTCCTATTAACAACAACATAGGCACCTACAAAGAAAGACTTAGGCATGTGCTTTCACAGGATCACGGCCATTGAAAATCCTATGGAGCACAGTCCTACTTTGCAATGCATAGGGTCATCATGAATTGGAAGAGACTGAAATCGGTGACAATTGATTTGGTGTTTGGTACCTGAACTTAGGTCATTAATATTTCTTTCTCTGTCTCCAAGTTATACTGCCCTGTGCTGCCAAATTAAAATTCCAAAAATACCTACTGTCATTTCCTTTTTTAAAATACCTTTCTGTTCATTAAATAATGTCCAACATTCTTAGCTAAATACTGTATATAGGGCCTTCTTCATCTATCCTTAACCAATGTTTTCAGTTGACCAATTTTAGGGGCATCAGTGTTCCACTCCTCTACCCATATTCATTAAACTCAGTACACGTGCTGTTTGTTTCCCAGCCTCAACATCTTAGCTATGCTCTTCACTGTGCCTGGAGTGATCTTCCTCTCTCCACCTAAGATTATTTCCTTCTAGACACTTGCTTATACTCCCCAGTACACCTAGCCTCTCCCTTTTCTGGATCTCTTTAGCAATTACAAGATCTATCATTTAGTCCATAGCAAATAACTATCTTTGAATTATTTATCCTCTTTCTTATATCTTAGTTCCCCAACTAGATTATACCTCCTGAAGGGCAAGGACTATGTCACTTAATTAGTCATTTCACATTGAGTAGTGACTTGGTTTTTTGGCTTTGTGCTAGGGTTACAAAGTATTATGTGATATGACCCCTGCTTTGAAGATGCTCATATTTTAGTGGGGATACAGGCAAAAGGAGCTCTGGTAGTGGAGTGCCTAAGGCACTTGACTGCTAACCAGACGGCTGGTGGTTCAAACCCACCAGACACTCTTTGGAAGGAAGACTACTTTGGTAGTGATACTTCCTCAGAAACCCAAGGAAGGATCGCTGTTAGTCATATCTGACTCCATGGCAGTGAGTTTGGTTTTTTTGGTTTACAGGCACAAAGGTATTGGAATGATGACCCCAACAATTCCAATTTTCTAGTGGTACATATAACTCCCCTTACCTTAAAGATTGTGTTCCAGTGGGCAGGAAGGTGTCAGGACACATGGTCTACATCACAGAAGTCTCAGTGATTGATGGAGATGGGGGTAATTTGGTAAGTAATACAGGTGTAGGTATGCAGGTGTCACCTAGTTTTCAAGGGAAAGGGTGGTAGAAATTTGACAGTACATGTAATGTCTTATAGAGGTAGGAACCTGATCAAAAGCAATTTATTTTTATTTCCCTCCCCTTTTCATGAGGCTCACCCAAAATCCTGCTAGTTTTAGCCAAGTCTGTGAGTTAAAGTAGGAAAAAAACCCTGCATCTGAGGACGCTGGCCTAGTCAACTGCTATGTTGTTGTTACCTGCTGTCAAGTTGTCCCCTCACTGTAACTGGTTGTGAATCAGAGGACCACTGTGATCCACAAGATTTTCATTGGCTAATTTCAGAAGTAGATCACTAGGCCTTTCCTCTTAAGTTTGTCTTAGTCTGGAAGCTCTGCTGAAACCTGATCAGCAGTATGGCAACACACAAAGGTCCGCTGACAGTTGATAGCTGCAAGTGAGGTTCACTGGCTAGAAATCAAACTTGGGTCTCCTTTAAGGAAGGTGAGAAGTCTACCTTTGAGCCATTAATGCCCCCATTTGGCTCCTTTGGAAAGAAGAAAAACAAGGCTCTGCAAATCTGCCTCTACTACCATCACAGTTCCTTTATGTGGCGACTAGTGAAGTTTCTCTAAGGAGCTCTGGTAGCATAGTGCCTAAGGCACTTGACTGCTAACCAGAAGGCTGGCGGTTCAAACCCACCAGCCCTCCTCAGAAGGAAGTTTGGGCAATCCTACTTTCGTAGTGATACTGCCTCCAAAACCCAAGGAGGGGTCGCTATGAGTCGGGGCTGACTGGACGGCAAACAACAAGTGAAGTTTCTCAAGGCTGGAGGTTCAAACCCACCAGCCACTCCTCAGAAGGAAGATTGGGCAATCTACTTCTGTAGTGATATCGCCACAGAAACGCAAGTCAGATCTGACTCAACGGCAGTGAGGTTGTTTTTTTTTTTTTTTTTGGAGTGAAATTCCTCAGTTGTAAATTCAATTAAACCTGGGGTCATTCATTCATTCATTCAGCACCTTAATCAATATTCAGTTGTTGAAGGTCTACTTTCTGCCAGGCACTGTGTGGGGCTCAAGGAAATCACACAAATGCTATTTATTTTCATAGAGCTGGTAATTTAATTCACAAATAAGTGTAAATTAGAAATGTGTTACCTTCACAGATCCACTTTCAGCCAAATGAAAGGACTATAACGTGAACAATGACACCAGGGAGATACACAGTCATCAGGATAATCAACCATACAAGACCATAATGGCAGCATACCAAAGAAAACCCAAATGTACTGCCCTCAAGTCATATCTGACTGGTAGTGACCTCTCCTTATGTTTCCAAGGCAGTATCCCTATGGAAGTAGATTGCCCAACCTTTCTTCCAAGGAGTGGCTGGTGGGTTTGAACCACTAGCCTTCTGGTTAGCAGTCAAATGCCTTAGGCACTATACCACCAGAGCTCCTAATGGCGGCATCTGCCTAGGGATAAAGGTCAGAAGGCAGGAAGGGATAGGAAAGAAGGACAAATGGAAATGGTAAACCAGGGATGAAGTGGGAAGAATGCTGCTACATTGTGGGTATTGCAATCAATGTCACAAAATGTGCATGAGTTGTTGAATGAAAAGCCAATTTGCTATGTAAACTTTCACCTAAATCACAATTAAAAAAAAAAAAGAAGAAGAAATTGCCTTAAGTTCTAAGATGGAAACGTGGATGTTAGCAATAGAGAAAAACAGAGGGATCTTCTGGTGTGCTCAGAGAAAGACTTTCCAAAGAGGTGACATTTAAGTGGAATGAAAGATGAGAAAGTCAGGCATGATTAGAGTAGAGGAAAGAGTGTCCCAAGAAGAGGGAACAGTCCATGTGAGGGTTCTAGAGTTGGGGAAGGAGAGAGAGGAGAGCGGGAGGGCACATAGCCCATCTGGCATGTCATAGTAGTTAAAGAATCAGATTGCCTGGGTCCAAGTCTCAATTCAACCTGTTAATAATGCTGTGACCTCAGACAAGTTGCAAGTTTTATCCCTCAGTTTCTTCATCTATAAAATAGGTGCTAAAACTAAACCTTATTTCCTAGGGTTTCAAGAGAAGCTATAATTCCAGGCCTTTACATAAAATCTCCAAATTAAAAAGCTTTGGCTCTCAGTTTTAAGAAAGATTGTTAAGACACTGAATGAGTTAAACCCACCCGTGAAGTCATTTTGGCTCGGGAGTGACCAGTTTGCAGCCTTTGATTCAGGCCTTATAGGCCATACTACGTAGTTTTAATTTTGTTGTCCAAGGGTTGTGGGAATTCTTTAAGGTGACACGATCTGATATATGTTTTAAAAGTGATGTGACTGCCTGTTAGGAAATGGATTAGATAGGGCAACAGTGAAGCAGAGAGACCTATTAGAATTCCAATGCATTTTCTGGAAAGACTCAGGCCAATTTAAAGGGACAGCTCACCTGCAGTTACTTCCTTTTCCATCCCAACTATCCAATGCTCATTGCTCCAGAGCCATCTGAAGAGTTTCCTATGTCACCACTCATTTAATTTTGGAAGAATCTTTTAAGTAAAGGTCTACACAAGAAGCTGAGAATGTAGTCAACCCCACACATCTCAGCTGCAGGAACTGAGGGTAGTAGGGGAGAGGCATATTCCCCAAGAGAAAGGAGAGATACTCTTACCCCAGGGAAGATGGATGACTGCTGAACAGGCTAAGAGAACCAGTTCTCACCTTTATCCCACAACATGAATTTCTTTACTCAGAATAGTGAAAGGGGACTGTGCAGGCAAAGGGGAACCAGGAGATCAACAAGGGTATAAATTGCATACTGGACCAACTGAGAAGTGTCTTTTTCTAAGGATTAATTGGACCTAGTACTTAAATCCTCAGAAGGAAGATTGGGCAATCTACTGTAGTGATACTGCCTTGGAAACCCAAGGAGGGGTCGCTATGAGTCAGGTCTGACTTGAGGGCACATAACAACAACAACAACAACAACAGTACTTAAATCAAGGCGCTTTTGTAGCACAGTGCCTAAGGCATGAGACTGCTAACCAGAAGGTTGGTGGTTCAAACCCACCAGCCACTTCACAGAGGAAAGACTGGGCAATCCACTTCTGAAAAGATTTACTGCCTCAGAAACCCAATGGGGTTCTCTATGAGTTGGAATTGACTCAATGGCAGTGAGTTGTTTTTTTGGTTTAAAATTTAAACCAACTACTGTCCATTTCTCAGGTTATCTCTATCGTATCACAAGTTAGAATTCTTACCAATCCTGAGGAAAGCTGCTCCTTACAATGTGTAAAAAGGGTTTTAGTACATTATTGTTTAAATGTTGAAAGGGTTTCTTTTTTCCTCTCTCATTGCATTTTGGCTTTTCATAGTGTGCAATTTTGCTGCATTTATAATCATTATGTATTTTGTTTTGAGATAATGCATTTTTGTCGTAAAGGCTCTTCATTCAACTAGAGGAATGATCAGCTTCACTATCAATATCTCAGCACAACTTGTTCTTTTTTTTTCTTTTCCTGAGAATATGTAAAATAAGTTTCAAAACTCAGATGTATAGCAATTGAAAAAAGAAACCTGAAATTAAATTGATTCCTCTTAATCAAGAAATAATTAATTTGTGCATGGCAATATTAGTGTACTATTAAAAAAAGGATTCCATGTATTCCTCCCTCTTTTCCTTTCAAAATGTTACTATTTAAATGTAGCTTTGTTTGTGATATAATAATGTAGAGCTTGTGCACAAAGTGAGACTAAACTAACATGAAGATTTTTCTTATGAATAGGAAAAATGAATGTTTTTTTTTTAAATTTAAAGGAAACTGTATTTAAAATGCAATTTTTTGAAAATATAATAAAGTCAAATATAAATATTGTGAACAGATGTTTCTTAAGAAGCTTCTGAAATGAATAGTTACCATCTGGAACCATTTACAATGAGGAGAAGGTAAGCATGCACCTGTTCCTTTCTTTAAAAGATGTAATCTCTGTACCAAATTATAAACAAGTATGGTAGTTTCCATAAAAATGTAATATTCAATTTGCCAAACTGTTTAGAAAAATATTGATAAGAACATAGATGGTTTAGAATAGTGTGCTTCTAAAAATCTTAGTCTGTTTTCAGATTTCATTGCTTTCTTGTAATTTTGAAAAATAAAACTCTTCAAAGTGGATGCATTATCTACATTTTAAAAGAGATGCATAATATCTTACTGGACACTAACACTGCCACATCATCACCCAATGTGTCCATTTGCCGATTACCACATTTTAGCTACTCTGATATGTGAGTAGAACAGATAAAATCCTCGAAGCCTTGGTAGATAGATTGCAACAGTGGTTCCAGTTAATGGCCTCCTGTATCTCCTGTCAGATGCCCTGGGTGGAGCAAACGGTTAAGCACTCAACTGCTACTTGAAAATTTAGAGATTTGAGCCCCTGCAGAGGCACCTTGGAAGAAAGGCCTTGTGACCTACTTCTGAAAAACCAGCCACTGGAAACCCTATAGAGCACAGTTCTACTCTGATACACATGGGGTCTCCATAAGATGGGGTTGCCATGAGTTGGAGTTGACTCAACAGTAACTGGTATTACCCTGTGTGCTGTAATGAAGACCCTTATTTGGCCTTTGTTCTTAGTTTTTGGAAAAATAATCTTAGGGGATTTCCTAAGTAATTAAGACGTATTGATTACACCTGAGAATTTGTTGGGTCCCAGTTTGGCTAGGAAGTCTACCTGGTAACTGATAATGAGTGTGTGGACTGGCTGATAAAAGCCCTAGTACACAGGGGCTTGGGGAGCTTTTTGCTCGAGAACTGTCTGGACTGAGAGCTGTCTTAATTGGTGAATGGAGGGACATGCTACCCTTGGGAAAATGGAAGCTCCACTTTGGGGACCCTTCTAGACTCTACCTGTATATCTCTTCCTGATACTGATCTTGAGCTGTATCTTTTTACTCACGAGTTGTATCTTTTTACCCTAATAAATCACATAATCATAATTATAGTCTATGAGCTCTGTGAGATGTTACAGTGAATTTTTGAACCCAGCAGAGAGAGTGTCGTAGGGGCACAGCTGGTATCAGAGATAATAGAGAAATGGGAAAGTTGAGATTGGATTAATCCTCTTATCTTGGAGATTGGACTCCTGATAGTCTGTATCAGAGAACTCTGTATCCATATCCCTTGGATATGGTATTGTAGTGACTCCCAACAAGAGCTGGAGTCTTTTTCCTCATCCTTTGAATTTGGACTCATCTTGTGAGGTGCCATGAATTACTTGGTATGGCTTTTCTAACCATAGTCTTTGTAATTCCTACCGGATTACTGGGTGGGACCATGCAAATAAGGTGTATAAAATTCTGATGTTGTGATTAGTTACTTTTGTCAGTCTGCCAGGCTTAAAATGAGCCCTCCTAGAGGCAGAGAGGTGAATGTCACTACCATCAAGAGAGAAGAGCTATAGGTAAACTGGAGCATGTCCTTGGACCTGAGATCCTTGTGCTGGACCTCCTTGGCTGAGAGACTCCTCCAGCAGAGAGACACCCTGGCAGAGAGACAGTGGCAGTATAACCAAGAAACATGAGACAGAGCAGCAGCATTACCTGGCCTACAGAGGCAGAGGCCAGGCCGAGAGGCCAAGGGCCAGAGAGGCATGTCTGAGGGCACACCAGAGGGAGATTGTCCTGATCGAATAACTGTATTCTGAGTTTGTTCCTGAACCTGAATTGTAGCCTGTTATTTCCCTAATCAAGAGTATTATCTTCCTTCTGAGAAGTGGTTGGTGGATTTGAACCACTAACCTTCTGGTTAGCAGTCAAATGCCTTAGGCACTGCACCACCAGAGCTCCACACTTTCACCCAAATCACAATTAAAAAAAAAATTAAAGGAAAAAACCCATACTGAGTGAGTAGGAGAATATGGTAACCTACTATCTTAGGGATCTCTAGAGAAATAGAATCATCAATATGTGTGTGTGTGTACATGTGTGTGTGGGTATCAACAATTCTGTTTCTCTAGAGAGCCCTAGGACAGTAGGTTACTATATTTTCATACATATATATATATATACTCATGTATCTCTACGTATATCTCTATGTGTGTGTGTGTATGTGTGTATATCTGTGGTGTGTGTATATATGTATATATATGGGAGCTCTGGTAGCATAGTTCCTAAGGCATTTGATTGCTAACCAGAAGGCTGGTGGTTCAAACCCAACAGCCACTCCTTGGAAGGAAGATTGGGCAATCTACTTCCATAGAGATACACACACACACATACCCAGAGAGTTTTACTTCAAGGGGTTGGCTTACACAGTTTCAGGGGATGGCAAGTCCAAAATCTTCAGGCCAAGTGGGGCAGGGTGGAGATTTCTGCAGGTTTGTACCCCAAGAGCCATAGTTCAGGTGACAGAAAGAGTGCAGAATGGAGAGAGAGTATATTCTGTCAAAATACTTATTTATGGTCTGGAGGCCAAGAAACTCCCTTTTCAACTGATTGATTGATAATATTACATTAGATAACATTATGGAACAATAACTAGTCTAGTGTTTGGACAAACTACTGGGAACCATAGCTTAGCCAAGTTGACATAAAATTAACCATCACAGGCACCGAAGAGGATAATCTACTTTTAATAATCCCCAAACCAAAAAAAGCCAAACTCACTGCCATTGAGTTGGATCTGACTCGTAGTGACCCTTCTCGGGTTTCCGAGGTGGTATACTAATTCCAGCATATTTTTAAATGTAATTATAGGTGACTGTAATCTCTACTGATACCTATCCTTTCTACAAGTGAATTCTTGTTTCAACAGTTGACTCCACATGCACTATGTTATTTTAAATTAATTAATTAATTTCTACTTTTTTCTGGTTAATTTTTTACTAATTAGAGTAGTTTTACTGTAACTGAATTAATTGCATTAACTCCATTAGTAGATTGACCTGATAGCTATTACATTTTAATTCCAGAGTGTTAGAGATTATTTTTCACACTTGTTATGACCTCACTAGTATCCATCTTCTACTTTTCCCTTCATCTTTACTCCAAAATTTCTTTCTTTCATTTCTAGTCATATGTTTTGGGTGGGAATAACCTAGTCCAAATTACAGGAGTGGGCCTATGTGCCCTTGGGCACTGTGTTGGTTCTGGGGTGATGTACAACACAATCAGAAACAATAAGATGCAAATATATATATATGTGTGTGTGTGTGTGTGTGTGTATATATATATGTATGTATATATGTATATATATATATATTCTTTGGGCTTTTGATATGGAGAAGCTTGGTTGTTTCCCTATGTGGTGTGAGTTCTGGAATTGTGGAAGGTGTTTTTCTGTAAGAAGGGAAGATCCTGCCCACAAAGTGGAATATAAGGGTGAAGCCATATCATAGATATAAAAAGAAAAATGAGTCCTTGGAAATATTTTTTAAACTGTTAGATCCAGTGTTGCTTAAAAATTAACATTGCCTCTAGTTTTCACTGATGTGACCAATAAATTTTTCTTATTATTTAAGCCAAATTGAGGTTTTTTTTTTTTTTTTAAAGATCACTAACCAGTGTAACACGTGTCATTTATTTTCTAGCATTGCTTCAAGCATCCTAGTTCAGGCCTCTTTCATCTTTCCTATCAAACCAAAATCAAACCCCTTTCCACTGAGTCAATTCCTGCCAATGACAACCCCATGTGTTACAGAGTTGAAATGCTCCATAGGGTTTTCTTGGCTCTACTCTTTAGAGAAGCAGATTGCCAGACTTTTCCTGTGGAGCCACTGGGTAGGTTTGAACCAGCAACCTTTAGGTTAATGTTGTTGTTGTTATGTGCTGTCTAGTCAGATGCAACTCATAGTGACCCTTCCTTGGGTTTCTGAGGCAGTATCACTATGGAAGTAGATTGCCCCATCTTCCTTCCAAGGACTGGCTGGTGGGTTTGAACTGCCAGCCTTCTGGTTAGCAGTCAAGTACCTTAGGCACTATGCTACCAGAGCTCCTTTTAGGTTAATAGTGGACTACAAACCATTTGTACCAATCAGGGACCACTATTGCAATAACCTCTTAACAACACCCTACATCTAATGCAACTCTAATCTAGATTTTGTAACTGGATTAATATCTCTTAATCACAACTATAATTATACTCCCTTGCTCAAAAACCTGTAGTGGTCCCCCCGTGCCTGCTGCATTGAAAACAAGCATCTCATTTTAACATTCAAGGCTTACCTTGGTGTGTCCTATCTTTCTTAAAGTTTTAGTGATGCTATTCCATGTTGGTAAATACAGAAGGTATCTTTCTGTCTCCTTATCCAACAACTCAATAGTGTTTAACATTGTTGATTGCTCTCTCCTAGGACATTCTCTTCTTTGGTTTTGTCAGATCCTTCCCCAATCAATAAAAGGTGTTTTTCAAGGTTTTATCCTGGGGTTGTTGTTTTTTTCAGTCTACATATATTTGCTGGGCATTTCATTTACTCCCTTGACTTAAGATTCCTCTTAAATGCCAAAACTCCTGAATCTAAGCCTCCAACTGAGACCTCTTAGAGTTTCACACCCCAATACCCACTTGAATATTGAACATCTTCATTTCAGTCTTGCCATCTTATTCCCAAGCCTAACCTTCCTCCAGAGTTCTCAGTCCCAGAAATAGCATCACCATCTATCTAGGTGCTCAAGCCAGAAACTTGGCAATTATTCTTGACTCTTTCATCTCCTTAATCCTTCAAATATAAGCAAATACCAAATCCTGTCCATTCCACCTGCTAAACATCTCTTGACTTTGAAATTTCTCTCTATTCTCTACTATCACCTTCTGTTGTTATTAGTTGGCATCAAGTTGGCTTTGACTCATGGTGACCTGATGTATACCAGAACAAAACAATGCCTAGATCTGTGCTATCTGCACAATTATTGGTATGTTTGATTCCATTGTTGCTGCTATTCTGTCAAGCTATCACCCTCTGTTGTTGTTGTTATGTGCTGTCAAGGTGTCTCTGGATCATAGCAGCCCTAGGAACAACAGAATGAAACACTGCTGCTCCTGTGCCAGCCTTACTATCCCTACTACACCTGAGCTCATTACTGTAGCCACTGTGTCTATCCATCTCATTGAGGGCCTTCCCCTCTTTCGTTGACCCTCCATTTTACCAAGCATGACATCTTTCTCCAGAGAGTGGTCTCTTTTGACAACATGACCAAAGCAGGGGAGACGAAGTCTGGCCATTCTCACTTCCAAGGAACATTCTGGCTGCACTTCTTCCATGACAGATTTGTTAGTTCTTTTAGCAGTCCATGGTACTGTCAGCATTCTTTACCAACACCACAACTTAAAAGCATCAACTCTTCTTTGGTCTTCCTTATTCATTGTCCAGCTCTCACATGCATACGAGGTGACTGGAAATATCATGGCCTGTGTCAGGCACACCTTAGTCCTCAAGGGGACATCCTTGCTCCTCAGCACTTGAAAGAGTTCCTTCGTAGCCAACCTGCCCAGTGCTACACGTCATCTAATGTCCTGACTGCTGCTTCCATTGGCATCGATTGTAGAACCAAGCAAAGATCTTTTCTCCATTTATCATGATGCTGCTCATTGGTCCAGTTGTGAGGATTTTTGTCTTCCTTATATTGAGATGTAATCCATACTGCAGACTGTGTTCCTCAATCTTCATCAGCAAGTGCCACAAGTCATCCTTACTTTCAGCAAGCAAAGTTGTGTCGTCAGCCTATCTCAGGTTGTTAATGATTCTTCCTCCAATCCTGATGCCACATTTTTCTTCATATAGTCCAGCTTCTCAGATTATTTGCTCAGCATATAGATTGAATAAGTACAGGGAAAGGATACAACCCTGACACACTCCCTTCCTGATTTTAAACCATGCAGTGTCCTCTTGTTCCATTCGAACGACAGCCTCTTGGTCAAGGTACAGGTTCCTCATGAGTACAATCAAGTGTTTGGGAATTCCCATTCTTCTCAATGTTATCCATGAGTTGTCATGATCCACACAATCAAATGCTTTTGCATAGTCAATAAAGCACAAGTAAACATCTTTCTGGTATTCTTTGCCTTGAGCCAAGATCCATTTGACAGCAGCTATGATATCACTTGTTCCACATCCTCTTCTGAATCCAGCTTGTACCTCTGGAAGTTCTCTGTCAATATACTGCTGCAACTGTTTTTGAATTATTTTCAGTAAGATCTTGCTTGCATGCGATATTAATGAAATTGTTCAATAATTTCCACATTCAACCACTGAGACTACAACCCTTAGCTGCCCTTCAGGTCTGGAATTGAACCCACGCCTGTGGCTTCCAGCCAAACAATAGATAGGCATATGAGTTGAACATTTACCTGAGGTACATACACTCCTTGGACAGAACAAGTATGGGAGAAAGAAGGGCTGCTTATGCACAGGGAGACAGCTCGGGGGCAGGAGTTCATGGAGGGATGGACACAGAGAAGAGGTAACTCTTGGGAGGAAGTAGGAGGGGAGATGTTGCATTGTGGTATATTGTGGTCAACATCATGAGACGAAGTGTATGTAAACTGCTGTATGGAAAGTGTATTTGCTCTGCAAATTTTCACTCAAATCACAATTAAAAAAATTAAAGCACAATGCCATGAGAAAAAATAAATAAATAAAATAATTTCCAGTCTGTGAGATCACCTGTCTTTGGAATGGGTACAAATACGGATCTCTTCCAGTCAGTTGGCCAGGTACCTGTCTTCCAAATGTCTTGGCATAATTGAGTGAGTGTCTCCAGTGGGGCATCCATTTGTTGAAATATCTCAATGGGTAATCTGTCAATTTCTGGAGCCTTGTCCTTCGCCAATTCCTTCATTGCAGCTTTGACTTCCTCCTTCAGTACCATTGGTTCTAGATCATATGCCAGCCACCTCCTGAAATGGATGAAGATTGACCAGTTCTTTTTGGTACAGTGACTCTGTATTCTTTCCATCTTCTTTTGATGATCCCTGCATTGTTCAATATTTTGCCCTTAGAATCTTTCAATATTGCAACTTGAGGCTTAAATTTTTTCCTCAATTCTTTCAGCTAGAGAAATGCTGAGCGTTTTCTTCCCTTTTGGTTTTCTAACTCCAGGTCTAACTCCAATCAAGACCTGTATAGGAACTAAGAGTAGAGCTGGTTCCATTTGTCTAGGCGAGAGATATGAAATGGTTAGTTTAGATCCAATCACTCTGCCAATAGACTTTTCTCCATGTTTTAACTGGTGTTAGAGTTCTGAGTTGATGCTTTTGAGTTGTGGTGCTGGCAAAGTATGCTGAAAGTACCATGGCCTGCAAAAAGAACTAACAGATTGGTCCTGGAGGAAGTGCACCCGAAATGCTCCTTGGAAGCAAGAATGACCAGACTTCATCTCACTTACTTTGGTCATGTTGTCAGAAGGGACCATTCCCTGGAGAAGGATGCCATGCTTGGTAAGGTGGAGGGTCCCCGAAAGAGGGAAGGCATTTGATGAGATGGATTGACATGGTGACTGCAACAATGGACTCAAGTATAGCAAGGATCATGGAGCTGGCGTGGAATTGGGCGGTGTTTCGTTCTGCTGTGCATGGGGTGGCTATGAGTCAGAAATGACTCGACGGCACCTAACAGCAACAACAATAATGTCTAGGATGGGAGTTCTGGTGGTGTAGTGAATAAGGCATCTGACTGCTAACCAGAAGGCTGGTGGTTCAAACCCACCAGCCACTCCCCAAAAGGAAAGTGATATCCCCTTCTGTAGTGATATCCCCTCAGAAACCCAAGGAGTGGTCTCTATGAGTCAGACCTGACTCTACGGCAGTGGTGTTTTTTTTTTTTTTTTTTAAATGCCTAGAATATCGATCTTTAGGTGTTCCATTTAGTTTTTGATCATTTCCAATTTTTCTAGATTCATACTTCGTACATTCCATGTTCTGATTATTAATGGATATTTGCAGCTGTTTCTTCTTATCTTGAGTTGTGCCACATCAGCAAAAGGAGGTCCTGAAAGCTTTACTCCATCCACGTTATTAAGGTGGGCTCTATTCTGAGGAGGCAGCTCTTTCCTAGTCATATTTTGAGTGCTTTTTGACCTGAGGGTCTCATCCTCTGGCACTATGTCAGACAATGTTTCAGGGCTATTATCCAGTAATATATCAGACAGTGTTTCACTACTATTCATAAGGTTTTCACTAGCCAATTCTTTGAGAAGTGGATGGCCTCTTCCTTCTTCTGAGTCTGTCTTAGGCTGGAAGCTCTGCTGAAACTTGTCCACCATGGCTTAACCCTATTGGCACTTGAAACACTGGTGGCACAGCCTCCAGCCTCAGAACACACAAGCCACCACAGGATGATAAAGTGACAGATGAGTTAATCTCTCTTAGTTGTTCCAAACTGCTCCATTCCTGCTTCCCGGCCTTCCCTACCAGCTCCAGTCCTCCAAAATACCACCTGCCACTGCCTCCTGGACTTCCCTATGAGTTCTGACCCTCCACTTCTACCCTCTAGTATAAGTGGAAATCATGTATCCTTGTATTTTTACAATGGTCTCCTAAGGGGTCTTCCTGCTTCCTTGACCTCCTTTCTTAACTCTCTCCACCAGAGAATTATCTTTTAAAATTATGAAATCTGATTATACCAATCTTTCTCTCTCTCTTTTTTTTTTTTTTAAACTTTTTATTGTAGTTGGGTAAAAGCAAATTAGCTTTTCATTAAACAATTTATACACATTTGGTTTTGTGACATTAGTTGAAATCCCCTCAATGTAACAACATTCTTCCCACTTCCTCCGAAGGTTCTGTTTCCATTCCCTCCTTTCCTCTGCTTTTTGAGCTTTGTTTTTAAGCAAATGCTGCCCTTTTGGTCTACTCTGGTTGATTGTACTGAATAGTATCCTCCTCTCTGGTGTTATTATTCATTTCAGAAGCCTGTCTATTGTTTGGCTGAAAGTTGATGCCTGGATATGGATTCAATTCCAGGCTTGAGAGGTATCTAAAGGCCACCGTCCCGGGGGATCCACCAGTCTCTATCAGACCAATCAGTTGGGTCTTTTTTATGATTTTGAATTTTGTTCTATTTTTTTTTTTTTTCCTGTCTCTCTGTCCAGGATCTTCTATGATCCTGATCAGAGCAGGTAGTAATGATATCTGGGCACCATCTAGTTCTCCTCTCAAGCTAGTGGAGGCTATGGTTCCCATGGCCCATTAGTCCTTTGGACTAATTGTTTCCTCTAGTCTTTGATTTTCTACTCTTCTTTATTCTGGACAGGGAGAGACTGATGTGTCTTAGACAGTCATTGTAAGCTTTTAAGACCCCAATCACTACTCACCATAGTAGATGTAGAACTTTGTCTTTGTGGACTATGTTATGCCAGTTGACCTACATATTCCCTGAGATTGTGGTCCTAAATCCCCAAGCCCTGTAACTCATCAACTCAAGATATTTTGTTATGGCTAAGGAGTTTTCAGAACTTTGACCCTGCATGCACTACTATATTTTTGGATATATTTGCAGCACGTACAAAAATATATTGATCACATCAATCTGTTGCATAAAATCTCTCAGTGGCATAAAATTTCTCAGTGGCTTTCCAATCCCCTTAGAATCAAGGACAAAACTTTACCATGAGGCCCTGATGATTTAGCCCCTGCTTATCTTCCCATTCTCCTTTTGGGGCCATTCTTCCTCTCATTCTGCTCATATGCTCTGGCTTGTTTGTAGGCTGTTCTCATGCTGTTTCCTGGGCCAGTGATACTCTCTGCCTCCTTTCTGCTGCCCAGGATCAAAGTCTCCAGTTCAAAGATCCTTTTCTGATGCCTCAAATTGTTGTTAATTCCCAGCCCTGCCCTGAGTCACATTTTCTAACACTTGTTACTATTGTGGTGACTTGTCCTGAGACACGTAGGACTGGCTGAATCAAGCAGCCTCTGACTTAGTAGTCTTGCTGCTGGTGACAGAAAATTATTTTTGATTAACAAACCAGGCCCTTAGGCAAAATAAATTACATTTCAAAATCCCCACAAGCTTGACCATTATAAAATGCTGAAAACCTCCTGAATTGTCCTTCAAGTACTTCACCAGGTACAGAGCATGTTCAGTAAAATTCAGCTTGACTGACAAAGTGACATTCCACCAGAGGCAGGAATCCCTTGCTGGACTTGAACCAGGGACCAGAGACAACATACATGCACCCAGCAGCCTTTGCGACACGTTCCATCTTTGTTCCAACAGCCTTTGTGGTGGAATCCATCTTGGCTACTTCCTGTGTGCATACCTGATTTTCATAACCCCAACTTTTTCATAGAAATCCCCACCCATTTTATGAATAAAGATGATACCCCTTCCCCACTCCACCTAATACCCTTTATAAGCCTTAGGAAATCCTTCATTCTGTGTGAGATTGGAGGATAGCTTAGGTGGAAGGACCTCTCCATCTCTCCTTCAACTGCCCCTCCCCTCTCCTTTCTTTTTAATAAGCTTTGGTTCATGAGGACATTTTGCCTGTCTTGTTCAATTCTTTGTCAGTAGAAGGCAAGGATTCCCGCTCAGGGTCCCAGGGGTCCCTAGTAACCATTCAATGTGTGTTTACTCTGCTGGGCTTTAAGTTCCATGAGACTGGGAATTGTGTCTGTCTTGAGCATTAGCCATAGAATTCCAGGAGAAATTGAAAACAAACAAACCAAAAAGCACCTTTTTTTTAATGCTTATCTAAATATCCTTAACATAGTCACAAATCAATTATTATTATTTTCTAAAATTATGTTTATGTAAACATAAAGAACTGGGAATAAACTAAAAAGGAAGGTAAATATTTGAATAAAATAAATTTCTTAATATGTATTCATAGCTTATAAAATGAAGACATGTATACAAATGCCCTTTTTAAAAGAATATTTAAAATCCATTATTTAAATAAGCCTTTTACAAGGCAATCATTAGGGAAAGCAAAGAAATGAAAACCCTCAAACCTCTCAAATGTTTCTATTTTTGTACCTATTGTTTACAGTGGAGGGAATTGCTGACAAAAAAAAACCTGAGATAGATTTTGTAAATAAAAAGGCAATTGCTAAGTACAATGTTACCAGTTAAAAATTTGAATTATAAATGTTGACTTACTTTTCATTACATAGGGTTTCTTTTGATAAGATCCTTTTAAATGTAGACTAGATTTTAGTTTAATGCACTTAAAAATAAAATTTATGCCATTTACCAAGTGAAAATGTGGGCTGATTGTTAGTTTTACCTTTGTATTTGGGGTGAATGAATCAGAAACTTTCAGGACCCACCATTTTCTTAGGAGTAAGTAAGAGCCTTGGAAATAATCCTTTAACTCTTCCTAGTCTCCAGAGCAACAATGGAGGCAGCAGTTGAGAAATCAGATGATGTACTGCATCGTGCAAATCTGCTACAAAAGACCCCTTTAAAGTGCGGAAGAGCAAAGATGTCTGTTTGATGATTAAGGTGTGCCTAACCCAAGCCATGGTATTTTCAATTACCTCATATGCATGTGAAAGCTGGACAATGAATAAGGAAGACCAAAAGAAGAGTTGATGCTTTCAAGTTTCAAACTGGTGTTGGAGAAGAATGCTAAGAGTATCATGGGCTGTCAGAAGAACTAACAAATCTGTCCTGGAAGAAATGCAACTGAATTACTCCTTGGAAGTGAGAATGGTAAGACTTTCTCTTCCCTACTTTGATCATGTGGTCAGAAGGGACCATTCCCTGGAGAAGGATGTCATGCCTGGTAAAGTAGAGTGTTAGCTCTGGTAGCATAGTGCCTAAGGCACTTGACTGCTAACCAGAAGGCTGGTGGTTCAAACCCACCAGCCACTCCTCGGAAGGAAGGTTGGGCAATCGACTTCCATAGCGACACTGCCTTGGAAACCCAAGGTGGGGTCACTATGAGTCAAGTCCAACTTGACGGCACATAACAACAACAAAGTAGAGTGTCAGCAGAAAAGGGGAATACCCTCAACAAGATAGAGTGACATAGTGGCTGCAACGATGAGCTCAAGTGTAGGAGGGATTGTGAGAACGGTACAGAAATGAGTAGTGTTTTATTTAGTTGTACACAGGGTTGTTAGGAGTCAAAGCTAACTTGATGGCATCTAACAACAACAAGTTCTGCAGCATTTAACTACTGATTTTCCTCTTCTTCTTGAAATTACTCCTTTTCCCTTTGTTTGTCCTTAGTAGCCCACAACTTTGTACTACTTCATCACCTCACAGAGCTTAAGCTTTCATTTCTATGCAGTTCTCTAAGCTGGAGCCTCAATTCTACTCTAGATCCATATCCATACTTCCAACTTTACCAGGCCATATTATAGTTCTATCAGTTCAACATGTTTAAGGACGAAGCCATCATCTTCACCTCAAGCCAACTCTAAGATAGTATCTGTTTCTGTTTCTGGGATTCCCAGGTAACTAGGTTTAAATCCCGGCTATCTTTGATTCAACCCTTTTTCTCCCCAGCTAAATTCAATCAGTTCTAAATCAGATTAATGGATTAATTCTATTTCTGACACATCTTCCAAATATCCCTCCCCTCCTGATTCCCATTGCTACTGCTAGGTTTCCAGCCTCCCATCTTGGTACCCCATTTACTTGTACCTGGATAACTTCAGTAGCCTCTCATCTGGCTCCTTGGCCCTTCAAGATATCTTGGGCCTACTTTTGCTCATTTAATTTTTCTATAAAAAATCTATAGATTTTCTATAAAAAATCTTCAGAATCCAAACACCAACATAGTTGGACATTAGGCTGACATTCAAGGTTAAAAATTCAGGCTTTCCAAAATGGCTCCATGAAGTGATTTGCCATCATCATTAATTGCTTAATAAATGCTTTTTGACAATTCAGATTCAAGTAAATACCAAGAAAAAAAACCACTGCCATTGTTTCCCCAACATACTCCAATCAGGACTTTGTCTCCATCCTCCAACAATGTAGTTTTTTTTGAGGTCATTGATGACCACACACTATGAAATTCAGTGATTGCATTTCTGTATGTTTATGTTACCCAACCTCTTAGCTATAGGGCTTTGATCTCCACTACTCACTTCTCTTCTGCTACAAGGAATGAAATCAAGAATGATTTTAAGATTTTTGACCTGAGCAACACAAATAACAGATGTATGAATATGGGAGGGAATGATCTAGAACCACTGAAGTGGTGGGTGGAGACTGGGAAGCTTGAATCTCAATTATGGAAGGAACATATAACGAAAGATTGTTGTTGCTATGTGCTGTCGAGTGAGACCCAACTCATAGCAACCCCACCTTGGGTTTCCCAGCCAGTACCATGACAGGCGTAGACTGCCCAGAATTCAAAATGGAGTCTCATCAGTAATCACCACGCTATTTCCCTCTAGCATCTTAGTGCTTGAAAAACTAGGTACAGCAGTTTGAATTAGGGATTTTGGAGCTCTGAACAGCTCACTGAATCAGAGTGCACCAAACACAGAAGACTAGAATTAGAGGAAAGGCACAGGGAAAAAATTTAAGGAAGATCTACCTGGCAGAGGGTGGATGGACAGCTGAGAGAGGCCATTGGAAACTTCCCTGGGTCAGTCGCTGACTGGCAGATGAGGGAGGCCACTTGAGATCTCTGTGGGCCAAGTAAGAAGACACCCTATACCAGCATACCAGCAACCACACCAACATACCAACAAACACCCCAAGGATCTACCTTCAGCACCTGATTTTATTGGTAACTTGGGTTAGCTAGGTGCAAACAGGTGTGCACAGCACCACTGAAAAGCAAGTGGAGAGCTCACTGGTGCTCCAGAAGGGTGAGCTCTTTCCCCCTTCAGCAGGTCACTGAGTGGGTTTGGATCAGCTTGGGAGGCATTGAGAGGTCTGTGCTTGTCTTTGTCACTGATATCGGGACCACAGGTTACTAGTAGGCACTCTCCTGACTCCAGCACAGCTGAAGTCAAGCACATCTTTTGTGCCAGAGGTGGGCAATATCAAGACAAACTCCTGAGCTGTTCTCAGTCTGAGCAGATTGGGCTGGCACTACGGGCAGGCAGGGTGGAAAGAGAGGAATCTGTGGCCGAGTGGACCCAGGAATTTGCCTTGGATTGGCTTTTTTGGTGCCAAGTGGCCTCAGAAGAGGATCTTTGAGTGTTTCTGAGCCTGGAGAAAAGTAGCAACACTCTAACAACAGGAATCTTTACTGAAATTGAGCAGCAGGCTTGTAAATAACAGTATGACATCATCAGTAGCAGCCCGGTCAAAGCCCTAGAAACCAACTCTAGCAACACCAAGCTTTCCTTCTTCTTCTCCCACCTTCTCCACTCATTCAATAGAAGAAACCATATTCAGCCAATTACCATAAAACCTCCCAGTTTGAACTCTAAACCCTCTTTAAGACAAACAGAAACACATATCCACATTCCACTCAGTGATTCTACCATCACAAAGAAAACTGCAGAGTGACCCAGTGTATCTGAATCAATAATAAAATAAAATACACCAGCTTCACCATTTCAAAATATTAAACCATAAAACCAAGACAAAACAAATCAACACCATAACCAGCAGTTAAAGACAACCTCAAAATATCTAGGAAACAACAGGCAACCTGAAATCAAATGAAAAAACAGGACAAGGCATTAGAAGCAAAACCACAAACAAAAGTCTCATTATACATGGAGGAATCGGAGGCAATAGAATTATATGAGAAGGAATTTAGAAAATATGTTTATAGAGCTATACAAGAGCCTAAGGAAACCCCAAACAGAAACAAGGAGAACACAGACAGTTCCCTGGAGGACCTCAGGAAAGTAATTGAGCAACAGAATATTAAGATTAATGCACAATCAGAACTCATACAAAAACAGCAGTTAGAAATGCAGAAGATGTCTATTGATATGCAAACCATGAGCACTAAAATGACAGAACTACACAACACAATAGAAGCTCAAAAGAGTCGATTAGAACTGGCTGAAGAACGCATATCCCAACTAGAAGACAAATCCCTGGAAACTAGCTTGTATGAAGAAAAATCAGAACAAAGATTTAAGAGAAATGAAGAGAGCCTAAGAATTATATGCAATGACATGAGACGAAACAATATAAGACTCATTGGAATTTCAGAACAAGAAGAGGCAAAAAAGACCACCAAGAAAATTGTGGAAGACCTGCTAACAGAAAACTTCCCCATATCACGAAGGAAGAAAAGATATTTGTCCAAGAAGCTCATAGAACCCCACACAAGAAAGATCCCAAAAGAAAAACACTGAGGCATATTGGAATCAAACTTTCCAAAACCAAAGACAAAGAAAAAATTTTGAGAGCTGTCCGGGAAAAAAGAAATATTACTTATAATTATCAAACAGTTAGGCTGAGCTCCAATTACTCAGCAGAAATCATACAGTCAAGAAGGCAATAGAACAGTGTATATAAAACTCTGAAGGAAAAATAATTCCAACCAAGAATCCTATATCCAGCCAAATTATCCATCAAATATGAGGGTGAAAT
>NW_006921740.1:1572301-1573956 GCF_000298275.1 Orycteropus afer afer
AGCATGCACTGTTCTAAAAATGTAGAGACAAGAATATACTCCAAGGTAACCACAGAGGAGAGTAACAATTCTTCTAAGCAAATCCAGAAGGAAAGAAAATATATGGGCTTAATAAACACAAAACCAACTATAAAGAAGAAAAGGGAGAAAGCATTAGCCAACAAACTGAACCCAGCATAGAAATATACATGGGCCAAGGAATCATCAACAACATGACAAAAAACCACAATAGAATGACACCAATCAACTCATATCTATCACTAACTACACACAATGTGAATGGACTAAATGCACCTATCAAGAGAAAGAGAGTGGCAGACTGGATAAGAAAAGAAGACCCATTGATATGCTGCCTACAAGAGACACGCCTTAGACACAAAGATAAAAACAAATTAAGAGTTAAAGGATGGAAAAGAATATATCAAGCTAATGGAAACCAAAAAAAGGGTAGGGGTAGCAATTATGATTTCTGATAAAATAGACATTAAGGTGAAAAACATCTTAAGAGACAAGGATGGGCATTATATGATGCTGAAAGGGTCAATCAACAAAGAAGATGTTACAATAATAAATATTTATGCACCCAATGAAAGTGCTCCAAAATATGAAGCAAATATTAACTGAATTAAAAAGAATGATAGACAACTCTAGTAGTAGGTGACTTTAACCTACTTTCAAGGAGAGACAGGTAAACGGGAAAAAAACTCAACAAAGATACAGAGGAACTCAACAATACAATCAACCAACTGGAACTTATAGACATATAGAGCACATCACCCCCCAAAAAAACACAATTTACATTCTTTTCCAGTGCACATGGATCCTTCTCCAGAATAGACCATATGCAAGGACATAAAATAAGCCTCAATAAATTCAAAAGCACTGAAATACTGCAAAGCATCTTCTCTGACCACAATGCTATAAAACTAGAAATTAATAATAGGAAGAGCAAGGAAAAAGTACCAAACATATGGAAGCTGAACAACTCTCTGCTTAAAAGCTATCGGGTTACAGAACAGATAAAAACTGAAATAAAAAAAAAATTCCTAGAAACTAATGAAAATGAAGATACATCATACCAAAACCTATGGGACACAACAAAAGCAGTACTCAGAGGACAGTTTATAGCAATAAATGCATACATCAAAAAAGAGGAAAGAAACAAAATCAACACTCTAACTTATCAACTCCAACAACTAGAAGTAGAACAACTAAAGAGTCCTACAGTATCTACAAGCAAGGAAATAATAAAGATCAGAGCAGAAATAAATGAAACAGAAAACAAAAAAACCATAGAGAAAATCAACAAAACAAAGAGGTGGTTCTTCAAAAAGATTAATAAAATCATAAACCGTTGGCAGACCTAACAAAAGAAAAGAAGGAGAAGACCCAAATTACAAGAATTGTAAACGAAAACGGTGTCATCACAACAGAACCAACAGAAATAAAAAAGATACTGACAGAATATTATGAAAAACTGTACACCAATACATTTGAGAACCTAGAAGAGATAGACAAGTTTCTAGAATCACAAGACCTACCTAAACTATCCCCCTCAGAAATAGAAAACTTGAACAGACCCATAAGAAGGGAAGAAATTGAACAGGTCATAAAAAAAACTTCCCACAAAGAAAAGCCCTGGCCCTGATGGCTTC
>NW_006921740.1:1581941-1590114 GCF_000298275.1 Orycteropus afer afer
TGTGGGAAGTGAAGAAGAACGCAAAAAAAAAAAGGCATTTAGAAGCAATCAGCCTTAGGACACGATGGCCCTTGAGACCAGAAGAACTGGATGGTGGCCAGCTACCAATGCCAACCACTCAGGAAAGGATCAAATCTGGAGATCCTGGATAGAGTGGGAGGGAAAACGTGGAACAAAATCCAAAACTCTGCAATGATCAGAATTACCGGTCAGATGAAATCTGGTAAAACTCCCAATACTAAGGCCTTGAAATACATTTGGCACCTGGAATAAAACTCACCCCCAGGGGTGGGCTCTCAGCCCAATAGCTAACAAGATGTACACACAGACCACTCAACCCAGGATGCTGTACCCCCACACTCAATGGTAATACATCCCTTAGAGCAATAGACCATGGAACACCAAAGGACCAACATTCAAACTGAGGAAATGCAGGACAAACAGGAATGCATAATTATGAGGGGTACAGGGGGAGGGTTGCAGAGTAGGGAGGGGAGGAGGCTGGGTTAGAGTTGGACATGGCTAATGAGGAATGTAACTAAATGTACGCGTGACCTTGAATGTAAAACAATCTCTTAAAATAATAATAATAATAAAAGAAAGTGGCAGGAAAAAAAAGAAGAAGAAGAAGTAGATTGCCCAACCTTCGTTCTGAGGATTGGCTGGTGGGTTTGAACCGCCATCTTTCTGGTTAGCGGTCAAGTGCCTTAGGCACTTCACTGCTAGAGCTCCTTAATGAAAGTTTATGAGATACAAAATCTAGAGATGGCCATGGGAGTGAGTGGTTGAGGGTAGAGACAAAGTCATTAGAAGTGAGGACATGAAGAATATGAGAGGCCAGGATATTGGAAGGAATACTGCAGACCCTGAAATCAGGAAGTAAGATGATGTGTGCAGTAGATTTCACTGGGAAGGAAACATTTTATAGGGATACCCTGAGAAGAATGTTGATGCGTTACTCTGAGCATACAATTCCATATTATGTGATATAGATCAAGGAGCTCTGATGGCTTAAAGCATTGGATTTCAAACCAAAAGGCTGGAGGTTGGAATTCACCATCTGCTCCCCAGGAGAAAGATGAGGCAGTGGAAACCCTATGGGGGTGGTTCTACTCTGTCATATAGCATCACTATGAGTTGGAATGGACTGGATGGCAGTGGATTTGGTTTGGTTTAGTTGTAGTTTTAGTATACATCAGAGGCCAGCAAATTTTTGCTGTAACACAGTCTTGCCGACCTTTCCTTGGATTTCTGAGAGGGTGTCACTATGGAAGTAGATTGCCCAGCCTTCCTTCCGAGGAGCGGCTGGTGGGTTTGAGCTGCAAGTCTTCTAGTTAGCAGTCATATGGCTTAGGCACTACGCCACCAGAGCTCCGTGTAAAGGATCAAACAGTACAATATTTAGTTTTGTGGTCCAGCCAGTCTCTGTCTCAACTGCTCAACTCTGCCATTGCAACACAAAATATCCATAGACAATGCATGAAGGAATGAGCAAGGCTATATTCCAATAAAATTGGAGCAATAAGAATCCTCTGTCACCCCAAACAAGAAGGAGAGAATCTGAGGAGCATCCCCACCTCCGCTTAAAATAACTAAATTTCTCCTTGAATTATGACAGTAATGACTTAGGTAACAGCCTGTACTCTCTACCCGGCTGCTTAATACCGACTAAATCCTTCCACGTGGCTCCCTGAGTCTTAGCAATTAGAGCTCATTATAGGCTCATAAGAGTTCTTATTTTGGAGATTACTTAATAGACGATGAAATTTTATCGGACAGAATCACTGAGAAATAAAATTGTACGTGACATGGGGCAGGTGGGCACACGCTGACTGCTCTCTCGCTGGAGAAGGTAGCTAAGCTGGGATTTCCTGCTCTGAGCAGTTTAGGGGCGCTGCTGCCCTAAGGAAGGGTCGAGCTGGGCTGGGTGGGCTGCAATGCTGCCCAGGGCCATGGATTGGGGGCTTCTTTTTTGCTGGTAGGGACCTTGTCAGGTGGGCCTGGCTTCTGAATCTGGGTGCTGAGCTGGAGGAAGGGGAGAGTCAGGGAGAGGTCCAAAGAAAACTACAGAGAAGAGACAGAGCGAGTTCATATGGGCATGACCCCAAAGTACTTGTTCTTGTTGCGTGCAAACAATTAACCAAGTACCCTAACTGCGCATAGTGGTTAAACTTACTGCCAACAAAAAGGTGGGCTGTTTGATCCCGCCAGGTGCTCTGGGGAAAAAAGATGGGGCAGTCTGCTTCTGTAAAGACCACATAGCCTTGGAAAACCCGTGGGGCAGTTATATTCTGTCCTGTGGGGTCTCTATGAATAGTCGGAATCGACATGTGTTGTGTTTGGTTTTGGTTTTATGGTATAGATCAGAAGTCAACAAACTTTTCCTGTAAAGCATCAGACAGTAAATAGACTTGCGATCCATACGTCTCTGTCTTGACTGCTCAACTCTGCCATTGTAGCACAAAACATCCATAGACAACACATTAATGAATGACCATGGCTTTGTTTCCACAAAATTTTATTTGCAAAAACAGGCAGCAGGTTGGATTTGGTCCACAAGGCACAGGTTGCTGGTCAATACTGTTCAGTGTAAATATAACATGAGTGTCACATATGTAACTTGAAATTTTCTAGTAGCTACACCACACTCTTCAGAAGGAAGGTTGGGCAATCTACTTTCGTAGTGATACTGCCTCAGAAACCCAAGGAGGAGTTGCTATGAGTCAGGTCCGACTCGATGGCACATAACAACAACAACAACAACAACAAATACTAAAAATGGACTGCCAGAAGAATGAACAAATCTGTGCTGGAAGAAGTGCAGCTGGAATGCTCCTTGGATGTGAGAATGGTCAGACTTCATCTCATCTACTTTGGTCATGTTGTCAGAAGGGACCATTCCTTGGAGAAGGATGTCATGCTTGGTAAAGTAGAGAATCAACGAAAGAGGGGAAGGCCATTAACGAGATGGATTGACACAGTGGCTACAATGATGGGCTCAAGTAAAGAAGGGATTGTGAGGCTGGCTCATGCCCTGGCAGTGTTTTGTTCTGGTATACATAGAGTCACTATGAGTTGGAGCCAACTCAATGGCTCCTAACAACAACAACACACTAAAAATGTAAAAAGTTTTAAATAATATATTATTTGTATTTATATTTATTACATGTATTTTATATATTTACATTATTTTTAGTAATATGTTATCTGTTAATTTAATAATACATTTTACTTAACTCACTATATCAAAACATTATTTCTGCATGTAGCCAAAATAAAAATATAAAGTTATTTTACCTTATTTGTTTTTCAAACTATGTCTTTGAAATCTGATTTATGTTTTACATTTACAACTTTAGTCAAATTTCAAGGGCCCCATAATCAGACATATCTAGTGGCTACTGTATTGGACAATGCTGTTGTTGTTGTTGTTATGTGCCGTTGAGTCGGACCTGACTCATAGCGACCCCTCCTTGGGTTTCCAAAGCAGTATCACTACAGAGGTAGATTGCCCAACCTTCCTTCTGAGGAGTGGCTGGTGGGTTTGAACTACCAGCTTTCTGGTTAGCAGTCAAGTGCCTTAGGCACTATGCTACCAGAGCTCCTTTGGACAATGCAGGTCTAGAATTTTTTTAAGCTTACTTATGGTCTCTAAATAAAAAATAAGGGGAATTTTACCAAATTTTTACTAAATATTTATTTTAATATCTGAAGCCTTTTTTTTTTTTGGCAGTAAGACATTATTTGTTTCAGGCAAAGTAGAGCTGGTTGTTAATGGAGAATCAGTCACAAAGGCTAAGTGTTGTTTTGTAACAAACAGTCCTAAGTGGCTTAACACAACCAAACCCAAACCCAACCTATTTATCACTTAAGCAAAATGCCAATGTGGGTCAGCAGAAGTACTCTGCTCATTATAGTCTTTCAGAAGATGTGCCAGTAAAAGCTCTATATTGATCCATGCTTCCAAGATCCTGGGAGCTCTGGTAGCGTAGTGCCTAAGGCACTTTACTGCTAACCAGAAGGCTGGCGGTTCAAACCCACCAGCCACTCCTTGGAATGAAGGTTGGGCAATCTACTTTTGTAGTGATACTGCCTTGGAAACCGAAGGAGGGGTCGCTATGAGTTGGGGCGACTCAACGGCACATAACAACAACATCCAAGATCTCAGAGCAAGGAAAGGCTCTTAAATTCATTTTTTTTGAACTGTAACATATAACTTCTGCTCATATTTTATTGGCCAAAGCAAGTAATGGCCACTCTTGACTTCAAGGATGGCAGGAAAGTGCAATCTTACCTCATGTGTAGAAGAATTTGAATATCCTTGAACAGCCCCAATGTCTGTCAAAAGTTGGCATCCTGCAAACCCCTCCAAATACCAAGAATTGAGAAGCAGTCATTTAATGGGTGTCTACTCTATGATAAGGAGCTCTGGTGGAATAGTGCCTAAGGCATTTGACTGCTAACCAGAAGGCTGGCAGTTCAAATTCACCAGCCACCCCTCAGAAGGAAGATGGGGCAATCTACTTCCATAGTGATACTGCCTCAGAAACCTAAGGAGTGGTTGCTATGAGTTGGATCCAACTAGACGGCAGTGAGACTCTATGCTAGGTAGTATTTTTTTTTCAATATTTATGACTCCAAAGTCATTTGAGGGTCATTTGAGTAAAGACATACATCACAACTGGACCAATATGCAACATCATGATAAATGGAGAAAATACTGAATTTGTCAAAGATGTCATTTCATTTGAATCCACAATCAACACTGATAGAAGCAGCAGTCAAGAAACAAGATGTCATATTGCCTGGGCAAATCTGCTGCAAAAGACCTCTTTAAAGTGTTCAAGAGTAATGTGTTACTTTTAAGACTAAGGTACACCTAACCTAAGCCATTGTATTTTCAATCACCTAATATACATGTGAAAGCTGGAAAATGAACAAGGAGGACCAAAGAACAATTGATGTCTTAGAGTTGTGGTGTTGGAGAAGAATATTTAAAATACCATGGACTGGCAGAAGAATGATCAAATCTGTCCTGGAAGAAGTGCAGCTAGAGTACCCTTGGAAGTGAGAATGGGCAGACTTCGTCTCACCTACTTTAGTCATGTTGTCAGAAAGCTTCAGTTCCTGGAGAAGGATACCATGCTTGGTAAAGTAGAGGGTCAGTGAAAAAGTGGAAGACCCTTAACAAGGTGGATTGATACAGTGGCTGCAAGGATAGGCTTAAGTATAGCAAGGATTGTGAGGAAGGCACAAGACTGGGCAGTGTTTCCTTCTATTGTACATAGAGTTGTTATGAGTCGTAGCCACTCAATGGCAACTAACAACAATAAACAACATCGAACATATAATCACCTAGATTCTGATTTCTCACTAATACTTGATTTATTGATGGTGTATTTTTGTGTATTAATTTTGTGACCTCATGTCATGGATTAGCAGTATCCTCTTTACTAATCATCCACGCCTTTATGACTAATCAAACTTGAGAACCAATTTCGAAAACTGATCCTTATGGATTTGTTTCTCTACTACTACTCCCAGTACCGAATGTCTTAGGCTGGGTTCTTTAGAGAAACCAAATCAGTGAGCCCAAAACCCATTGCTGTTGAGTCAAATCTGACTCATAGCAACCCCTTCTTGGGTTTTGAGGCAGGATCACTATGGAAGTAGATTGCCCAACCTTCCTTCCGAGGAGTGGCTGGTGGGTTTGAACTGCCAGCCTTAGGCACTATACCACCAGAGCTCCTAAAATCAATGAAGCTTTTATATCTATAAAAGATGCATGGAGCAGTGACTTTAAAGGGCAGCCTGGAAGGGGAGACAGGCACAGGGTTTGGAGCAGCATTAAGGGAGGCCAGGAAGTGAGCAGAGCACTTTTGAACAACTAAGAGAGATGAATTTGTCTGTCAGTTTGTCTTCCAGTGGTGGGTTACATGTTGCTATGAGGCTGGAGCTATGCCACTGGTATTATAAATGCCAGCAGGGTTACCCATGGTGGACAGGTTTCAGTGGAGCTTCAAGACTAGGACAGATTTAGAAGAAGGAAGAAGCCATCCATTTTTCAAAAAATTGTCCAATGAAAACCTTATGAATAGCAGCGAAACACTGTCTGATACATTACTGGAAAACTTTATGAATAGCTTTGAAACATTGTCCAATATAGTGCCAGAAGATGAGCCCCTCAGGTAGGAAATCACTCAAAATACAACTGGGGAAGAGCTGCCTACTCAGAATAGAGCTGACCTTAATGATATGGATGGAGTAAAGCTTTCAGGACCTCCATTTGCTGATGTGGTATGACTCCATATTTTTCTTCCCATTCTATCCAGGATCTCCAGTTTTGATCCCTTCCTGAGTGATTGGCATTGGTAGCCAGGTACCATCTAGTTCTTCTGGTCTCACGGTCCATAATGTCCTAGGGCTAATTGCTTCCAAATGCCCTGTTTTTTTTTTTTTTCACTCTTCTTCACTTGTGACAATAGCAGACCATTAGCTGTATCTTAGATGGTTGCTCGAAAGCTTTTAAGACTCCAGTGGCTACTCACCAACATAGGTTGTGGAACAAGATTTTTATGCATTTTCTTGTGCCAATTTAGTCTGGTGTCCCCCAGGACTATGGTCCTGAGTCGGTAGATCCATTGGATCTCTTTCCCACAGTGTCTAGTTGCTATGAGGGATTGCTCTATGTCTGTCTTCTGTTGTTTCTGTAATGATTGTAGATATTTTGTGTCACTGGTATCTGTGCAAAATTAGCCTCAGTTGAATCTATCTTTGGTCTAGAATATACTCCTGTTTACTGACCCCCATCTTCTTGGCTGTCTATGTGTTTATCTGTAGCCTGGTATTTGGTGTTAATGGTATGCAGTATTGTGGATATACTGGTATTAGCCTCTGTCATCTATATCTTAACGTGCACAATACAGTGTCCTCCCTTTCCCCAGTGTTATCATGGTGGTCACACACTCTTTTCATACCATCCCTCCCCTTACCCACCTCAGCGTGTGGCCCCCAACTAGCCTGAAGTTATCCTCTCCCCTTTCCTACCTTCCCTGGTAACCTACAAAGGGAGTTCCCTTCCTTAAGCAAATATTTCCTTATCTTTTTACAGTAGTGGACTCTTACAGTATTTGTCCTTCTGTGATTGACTTATTTCACTCAGCAGAATGTCCTCCAGGCTCATCCACATTGTGAGATGGTTCAATCATCCTTCATTGTTCTTTAATGTAGCATACTATTCCACTGTGTGAATGTACCATAGTTTGGTTATCCATTCATCTATTGATGGAAATCTAGGTTGTTTCCATCTCTTTGCTATAGTGAATTGTGCTGCGATGAACATGGGCATGCATATATCTGGTTGCCAACACCACAGCTCAAAAGCATCAATTCTTCTTCGGTCTTCCTTATTCATTGTCCACCTCTCAAATGCATATGAGCGATATAAAATGCCATGGGTGGTATCAGGTGCACCTTAATCCTCAAGGAGACATCTTTGCTCTTCAGCACTTGAAAGAGGGCCTTTGCAGCCAATTTCCCCAGTGCCATACATTGTCTGATGTTCTGACTGCTGCTTCCTTGGTGTTGATTGTTGAAATAAGCAATGTGAAGTCTTTGACAATTTCAATCTTTTCTCCATTTATCATAATGCTGCTTATAGGTATACTTGTGAGGATTTTTGTTTTCTCTATATTGAGATGCAATCCATACTGCAGACTGTATTCTTCAATCTTCATCAGTAAGTGCCTCAAGTCATCCTCACTTTCAGCAAGCAGTTGTGTCATCAGCATATTGCAAGTTGTTAATGATTCTTCCTTCAATCCTGATGCCATGTTCTTCTTCATATAGTCCAGCTTCTCGGGTTATTTGCTCAGCAGACAGATTGAATAATTATGGAGAAAGGAATGTTTGAATGACAGCCTCCTGGTCTATGTACAGGTTCCTCAAAAGTACAATTAAGTGTTCTGGAATCCCATTCTTCTCAATGTTATCCACAATTTGTTATGAGTCACACAATCAAATGCTTTTGCATAGTCAATGAGACACAAGTAAACACATTTCTGGTATTCTTTGCTTTGAGCCAAGATCCATCTGACATCACCAATGATATCCCTCTTTCCACGTCCTCTTCTGAATCCACCTTGCATTTCTGGAAGTTCTCTGTCAATATACT
>NW_006921740.1:1591504-1604715 GCF_000298275.1 Orycteropus afer afer
CGGGAATTCCCATTCTTCTCAATGTTATCCATAATTTGTCATGATCCACACAATCAAATGCCTTTGCATAGTCAATAAAACATAGAATCTTTCAATATTGCAACTCGGGACTTAAATTTTTTCCTTAGTTCTTTCAGCTTGACAAATGCCGAGCATGTCCTTCCCTTTTGGTTTCTGACTCCAGGTCTTTGCACATTTCATTATAATAATTGGCTTTTTCTGCTTGAGCTACTCTTTGAAATCTTCAGTTCAGCTCTTTTATCTTTATCTTGTCATTTCTTCCATTTGCTTTAGCTACTCTCTACTCAAGGGCAAGTTTCAGAGTCTCTCCTGACATCCATTTTGGTCTTTTCTTTCTTTCTCATATTTTTAATGAACTCTTGCTTTCTTCATGGATGATGTTCTTGATGTCATCCCACAATTCTTCTGGTTTTCAGTCATTGGTGTTCAGTGCATCAAATCTATTCTTTAAGTGGTCTCTAAATTCAGGAGGGATATATTCAAGGTCATATTTTGGCTCTTGTGGACTTGTTTTAATTTTGTTCAACTTCAAGTTGACCTTGTGTATGATCAGTTGATGGTCTCTTCCACAATCAGCTCCTGGCCTTGTTTTGATTGAAGATAATGAGCTTTTCCAACTCCTCTTGCCACAGATGTAGTCAATATGATTTCTTTGTACTCCATCTGGTGAAGTCCATGTGTATAGCCACCATTTGTGTTGTTGAAAAAAGGTATTTGCAATGAATAAGTTGTTGGTCTTCCAAAATTCTATCATGCTATCTCTAGCATTATTCCTATCACCAAGGCCAAATTCTCCAACTACCAGTGATTCTTCATTTCCAACTTTGGCATTCCAATCACCATTGATAAGCAACACATCTTGATTGCATGTTTGGTCAATTTCAGACTGCAGAAGTTGATAAAAATCTTCAATTTCCTCATCTTTGGTTTTGGTGGCTGTTGCATAAATTTGAATAGTAGTAGTTAGTATTAATACGTCTTCCTTGTAGATGTATGGATATTATCTTATCACTGACAGCATTGTACCTCAGGACAGATCTTGAAACATCCTTTGTGATGATGAATGCCATACCATTTCTCTTCAATTTGTCATTCCTGGCATAGTAGATCATGTGATTGTCTGATTCAAAATAGCCAAAACTGGTCCATTTCAGCTCACTGATGCCTAGGATATCAATCTTTATGTGTTCCATTTCATTTCTGACAACTTCCAATTTTCCTAGATTCATACTTTGTACGTTTCATGCTCCAATTATTAATGGATGTTTGCATCTGTTTCTCCTCAATTTGAGTCATGCAAAATCAGCACATGGAGGCCCTGAAAGACTTACTTCATTCATATCATTTAGGTTGGCTCTACTCTGATGAGGCAGCTCTTTCCCAGTCCTATATTGAGTGCCTTCCAACCCAAGGGGCTCATCTTCCTACACTGTGTTGGACAATGTTTCTGTAAAGTTGCCCAGTAATGTATCAGACAGTGTTTCTCTGCTATTCATAAGGTTTTCCCTGGACAATTTTTGAGAAGTGGATGGCCTCTTCCTTCTTCCTAGTCTGTCTTAGTCTGTAAGCTGTGTTGAAACCTGTGTACCATGTGCAATTCTGCTGGCATCTGAAAAACTGGTGGCACAGCCTCAAGCTTCACAGCAATACACAAGCCCCACAGGATGACAAACTGACAGACAAGTTTGTCTCCCTTGCTGTTGTTGTTGTTACGTGCCATCGAGTTGGACCAGACTCATAGTGAACCATCCTTGGGTTTCTGAGGCGGTATCACTATAGAAGTAGATTGCCCAACCTTCCTTCCGAGGAGTGGTTGGTGGGTTTGAATGCCAGCCTTCTGGTTACCTGTCAAGTGCCTTAGGCACTATGCTACCAGAGCTATTGGAAACCTCTGCGCCCTCCCCTTACCTAATCCTTACATGGAACTTGCCACTTTGTGGCCCCTGGCCACTCCCTCCCTTTCCTGGCTCTAGGGGGCTGAGGTCTGCTTTGTTTCCCACCCCTTTACTTGGATCCTGCTGCTGCCATGGTCCTTGGCCGCTCCACTCCCTCCCTTTCCTGGCTCTAGGCCCCAAGCCCTGGGACCTAGCCTTGCCTTCCACCCCTTTACCTGGATCCTGCTGCTCCTGTGGTCCCTGGCTGCTCTGCTCCCTCCTTTTTCTGGTGAATTGATGCTTTTGAGCTGTGGTGTTGGCAAAGAATGCTGAAAGTACCATGAACTGTTAAAAGAACTAACAGGCCTATCCTGGAGGAAGTGGAGCCAGAATGCTCCTTGGAGACGAGAATGGCCAAACTTTGTCTCACCTACTTTGGTCATGTTGTCTGAAGGGACCATTCCTTGGAGAAGGATGTCATGCTTGGTAAGGTGGAGGGTCAATGAAAGAGGGGAAGGCCCTCAATGAGATGGATTGACACAGTGGCAGTGGCAATGGGCTAAAGTGTAGCAAGAATCATGGAGCTGGCTCAGGACTAGGTGGTGTTTTGTTCTGCTGTAGGGTACTATGAGTCGGAGATGACTCAATGGCACCTAACAACAACAACAACAACATGTCTGTCTGTGTCCTGTCTCTTACCTCTTTATGATATATTCCTAGTAATGGAATTGCTGGATCAAATGGTACTTCTATTTTCAGTTTTTTAAGGAAAGGCCATACCATTTGACACAATGGTTGTACCATTTTACAATCCCACTAGCAGTGTGTGGGTGTTCCAATCTCTCTGCAGCCTTGTCAGCATTTGTTATATTCTGTCTTGCAGAACTTTGCTATTATTTTTGGTGTGGGATGATATCTCATCATTGTTTTGATTTGCATCTCTCTAATTGGTAAAAGGAGCTCTGATAGCGTAGTGCCTAAGGCACTTGAACGCTAACCAGAAGGCTGGCAGTTCAAACCCACCAGCCAATCCTTGGAAGGAAGGTTGGGCAATCTACTTCCATAGTGATACTGCCTCAGAAACCCAAGGAGGGGTCGCTATGAGTCAGGTCCAACTCGATGGCACATAACAACAACAACAACAATTGCTAAAGATCGCAAGCAATTCCTCATGTGTTTGTTGGCCTCCAGCATTCATCTTTAGTGAAGTGTGTGTTAATCTCCCTTGCCCATTTTTGAACTGGATTGTTTGTCTTTTTGGTGTTGAGGTTTTCTATAGATTGTGGAGATAAGTCTTTTCTCAGATATGTCATAGGCAAATATTTTCTCCCAATCTGTAGGTTCTCTTTTTACCCTTCTGACAAAGTCTTTCAATACACATAAGAATTTAATTTTCAAAAGGTCCCAATCATCTAGCTTCTCTTCCACCTTCTGTGCATTCTGGATTATGTTTGATAGTCTATTTATGCTGCAAATTAGGGTCCCTAGATTTGCCCCTATTTTATCTTTGATGGATTTTATAGTTTTGAGATTTACATTTAAGTCTTTGATCCAACTTGAGTTTGTTTTTGTGGATCTTGTTTCATTTTTCTGCAAGAGGCTATCCAATTTTGCCAGCACCATTTGTTAAAGAAGCTATCTCTTCCCCATTTAATGGGGTTTGGACCTTTGTTGAAGATCAGCTGTCCATAGATGGATGGGTCTATTTCTGGGTTTTCGATTCTGTTCCATTGGTCTCTCTGTCTGTCATTGTACCAATACCACACTGTTTTGACTACTGTGGCTGTATAGTACGTTTTCAGATCTGGGAAAGTGGGACATCCCACTTTGTTCTTCTTCTTCATTAGTGCTCTGCTTATCTGAGGTCTCTTTCCTTTCCATATGAAGTTAGTAATTAGTTTTTCCACTTTCTTAAAAAATTTTGTTGGTATCTGGGCTGGGATTGCATTAAATGTGTAGATTGCTTTGGGTAATATTGACATTTTCACAATATTCACTCTTCCTATCCAAGAACAAGGCAGGTTCTTCTGCTTATGTAGATCCCTTGCAGTCTCCTGCAGTAGTGTTCTATACTTTTCTTTGTACAAGTCTTTTGTGTCTCTGGGAGGATTTATTCCTAGATATTTTATCTTTTTAGTAGCTATTGTAAATGGTATTGTTTCCCTTATTTCTTTTTCAGAGGTCTCTTTGTTGGTGTAGAGAAATCTAACTGATTTTTGTATGTTGACCTTGTATCCTGCCATTTTGTTGAACCTCTCTATTAGTTCCAATAGTTTTTCTGCCAAGTCTCTTGGATTTTCTATCTATAGGATCATTTTGTCTGCAAATAGAGAGAGCTTTACTTCTTCTTTGCCAATTGGATGCTTTTTTTTTCTTCCCTTGTCTTGCCTTATTGTCCTGGTTAGGACTTCCAATACAATGTTAAATGGGAGTGGTGATAGAGGGCATCCCTGTCTGGTTCCTGTTAGTAAGGGAAATGCTTTGAGTCTTTTTCTGTTAATAATGTTGGTTGTTGGCTTTGCATATATGCCCTTTATTATGTTGAGGAGTTTCCTATTTTGCTGAGAGTTCTGAACAGAAATGGGTGTTGGATTTTATCAAATGCCTTTTCTGTATTGATTGATATGATCATATGGTTCTTTTGTTTTGTTTATGGGTGTATTATATTGATTGTTTTTCTGATGTTGAACCATTCTTGCACGCCAGGTATGAATCCCACTTGGTCAGGATGTATTATTTTTTTGATATGTTGCTGGATTCTGTTGGCTAGGGTTTTGTTGAAGATTTTTATATCTATGTTCACGAGGGATATTGGTCTGTAGTTTTCCTTTTTAGAGGTGTCTTTCCCTGGTTTTGGTATCAGTGCCATGCTCGTTTCATAAAATGAGTTTGGGACTATTCTGTCTTTTTCTATGTCCTGGAATAGATTGAGTGGTATAGGTATCAACTCTTCCCTGACCATTTGGTAAAATTCTCCAGTGAAGCCATCAGGGCCAGAACTTTGTCTTGTGGGATTTTTTTTTTTTTTTTATGACCTGTTCAATTTATTCCTTTGTTAGGGGTTGTTCAAGTATTGTATCTAAACAGGACATTGTCTTGTTTTCCTCTCCATTTGGAAGTTTTGTAAGATGTATCTTCATTCTTGTTTGTTTCTAGGAATTTTTTATTTGACTCTTTATTTCTTCTATTACCTAGTAGTTTTTGAGCGTGTATTAGTCAACTTTCATATTTGATGTTTTTTCCTTGATCTTCCTATTATTAATTTCTAATTTTATAGCATTGTGGTGTGAGAAGATGCTTTGTACTATTTCATTGTTTTTGAATTTACTGAGGTTTGTTTTATGTCCTAACATATGATCTATTCTGGAGAAGGATCCATGTGCACTGGAGAAGTGAATTTTTCTTTTGCTGGGTGGAGTGTTCTGTATATGTCTATGAGGTTGAGTTGGTTGATTGTGTTGAGTTCCTCTGTATCTTTGTTGACTTTTTTTCTAGTTGAGTTGTCCCTCCTTGAAAGTAGTGTGTTAAGGTCTCTTACTACTATTGTAGAGTTGTCTATTTTCCTTTTCAATTCAATTAATATTTGCTTCATGTATTTTGGAACACTTTTATTGGATGCATAAATATTTATTATAGTAATGTTTTCTTGGTCAATTGACACTTTCAGCATCATATAGTGACCTTTTTTTGTCTCTTATACTGTTTTTCACCTAAAAGTCCATTATATCAGAAATCATTATTGCCACTCCTGCTCTTTTTTTGGTTACTGTTGGCTTGGTTTTTTTTCCTACCCCTTAACTTTTAATTTGTTTTTATCTTTGTGTCTAAGATGGGTCTCTTGTAGGCAGCATATTGATAAGTCTTCTTTTTTTTAACCAGTCTGCCCCTCTCTTTCTCTTGACTGTGCATTTAGTCCATTCACATTGAGTGTAATTAGTGATAGGTATGAATTGATTGCTGTCATTCTATTGTGGTTTTTTTTGTTGTTGTTGTATTGTTGGAGTTTCCTTGGTCCATATACTTTTCTGTGCTGAGTTCATTTTGTTTTCAAGTACTTCCTCTCTTTACTTCTTTATTGTTGGTTTTGTGCTTACTAAGCTCATATGTTTTCCTTCTTTCTGGGTTTGTTTAGGGAAATTGTCAATTTTCTCTGTGGTTATCTACAAGTGAATTCTTGTCTCTATATTTTTGGAACAGTCTGTTCTATAAGGACATTGTCCTGCTTTCCTCTCCATTTGGAAGTTTTGTATCTAGAACTTTTATTCCCTCTATTTGATTAGTTGTTGTTGTCATGTACAGATTGATTTCCTTGTGTGTGTGTGTGTGTGTGTGTGTGCGCGCATGCAATGTTTTATGGACTTATTTGGATCATCTATGTCTGATTTGGTTTTATTGTTAATGTCACATGTCCTGATTTTGTTATTCTCTTTTGTGGGCTCTCTATTAGAAGGACTTCCTTAAGAATTTCTTGTAGAATTGTTCTTTTTTTCACAAAATCCCTTAATTTCTGTTTGTCTGAGAATGTCTTGATTTCACTCTCATAGTTGATGGACAGTTTGGCTGGATATAGAACTCTTGGTTGGAAGTTCTTTTCTGTCAGTGTTTTATATATGCCGTCCCATTGCCTTCTTGCCTGCATGGTTTCAGCTGAGTAATCAGAACTCAGCCTAACTGTTTGACCATTGTAAGTGATACTTCTTTTTTCCTGGGATGCTTGCAAGATTCTTTCTTTGTCTTTGGTTTTGGATAGCTTCATTATGATATGCCTTGGTGATCTTCTCTTGGGATCTATCCTATCTAGAGTTCTTTGAGCTTCTTGGACAAATATTTTTTCTTCCTTCATGATATGGGGGAAATTTTCTGTTAGTAAATCTTCCACAGTCTTCTCAGTGGTTTTTTTTTTTTTTTTTTCACATCTTCTTGTTCTGGAATTCCAATGAGGTGTATGTTGTTTCTCTTCATGTCATCCCATATAGCTCTTAGGTTCTCTTTATTTCTCTTAAATCTTTGTTCTGATTTTTCTCCATACAGTCTGGTGTCAAAGTATTTATCTTCTAGTTGGGAAATATGTTCTTCAACCAGTTCTAGCCTATTCTTTTGTGCTTCCTCTGTGTTGTGTAATTCTGTAATTTTAATATTCATCTTCTGGATTTCTAACTGCTGTTTTTTGTATGAGTTCTGATTGTGTATTAATCTTGTTGTTTTGTTCTTTAATACCTTTCCTGAGTTCTTCTAGGGTACTGTCTGTGTTCTCCTTGGTTCTGTTTGAGGTTTCCTTAAGCTCTTGTAATGTTGTATAAATGTATCTTCTATATTCCTTCTCAGATAATTCTATTGCCTCCTCTTCCTCCATGTTTAATGAGACTTTTGTTTGGGATTTTATTTCTATTGACTTATCCTGTTTTTTGTTTGATTTGAGGTTGCCTGTTGTTTCCTAGACATTTTGAAGATGCTGTCTTTAACTGTTAGATAAATTGATTTCTTTTGTATTGATTGTATGATTTAATATTTTCACAAAGGTGGAGCTGGTGTATTTTATTTTTTTGGTTATTGATTCAGTTGTGGTGGGTTGCTCTGCAGTTTTCTTTGTGATGATGGAATCACTGTGTGGAATGTGGATGCAGGTCTCTGTTTGTCATGAAGGGGATTTAGGATTAGAACAGGTAGGTGTTGTGCTGGCTTAATTGGTTCTTCTATTGGGTGAGGCAGGGGAGAACTGGGGAAAGGATGAAGAAAAGAAAAAAAAAAAAAAAAAAAGCTCCAACACACCAGTAGCACATCTCCAGGGTTTTGGATCAGTTGCCAATGGTGAAGTTACACTGTCACTCACAGGCCCACAGCTCAAATTCACCAAGGACCCCAATGGTTAGGGGGCCACCACTTTCCATCTTGTTCAAACAGCTGGAAAAACCTCATACTATGGGCCCTTCCATGCCAAAAAGCTGTCCTGAAAGAGCTGGACCCCAGCTCTACACCGCAAGCTCATCCCAGGGCCCACCCATCTGCAGCATGCTTCCCTCTCTGCTCCCAATCTGGTGGTGAACCAAGCCAGAGGGATCTCTGCTCTACTTCTCAGAAATGCCACCCTCCCACTTACCACCAGTCCCAAAGTTACCAATGGAACCTGGTGCTGTGGGTAGACCCCTAGAGTTGCTGCTGGTCCTCTAGTGCTCCCACTCCACTGCCCAGGGAGCCCTCCAATGCTCCATCTTGCTGGCTGGTGCACTACAGGGCTGGTTTATTTTTATTCTTCCTGGCTATTTACCCTGCCTCTCCCTCTTTTCTTCTCCTCCTCCACTAAATCTGGTCTTCTGCAACTTAATGAGCTGTTCACAGCTCCAGAATCCCTGCTTCAAACTGCCGCACCTAGTTTTTTGGGCATTAAGATGCTAAAGGGAATAAACATGTGGGCTCAGGTAAAACACCAGCTTTCCTGCCCAAAAGAAAATATAGTCAAATGCTAAGTTTTAGCAAAGCCTAGATAATGGGTATAGGAATATATTTTTTCAATAGTATCTGCTTAGCTAGCTTCCCAAACTCTCTGTGGTAAAGGATCATGTGTACATATATTTAAGTTACCAAGCTATTACAGACTAATAGTTTTGTAAATACAATAAAATGAATCTCTAGAAAAATGAAAAAAAAAAAAGTCATATAAATATTGGATACCCCCTTCCAATTTTTATTATTAGACTCAACAGATATAAGGCTACTGCTCCATGGGATTGCTATGGAAGTTTCTAAATGCATACTCTTAATTCCTGAACTTTTCTCACTGTTGACCTGGGACAACAGTTCTGTGGCGCACCAGTTGTCCATGACCTACTCTTTAAGTAACACTGAAGTCCAGACTTTTTCATGCTTGAAATATGACATTAAAAAGTAAGATTTTAAAAATTAACAAAACCAAGAGCCCAGGTTGTACTTTGAAAAGTTGTGGCTGTGCTCTTAGATGTGTCTAGATGAAATGTCTGGATTACTTTCTACAGGCATTCATTCTATGTGTTTGTCAAAACATCTTGTCAAAATAAGGGAGTTTGAGAACTGGTAATGCAGTTCTGACCTTGACTTATCAGAAACTAGGAACTAAGAAAGGGCAATGAGACATTGGTGGTTCAGTGGTAGAATTCTTGAGTTCCATGTGGAAGATCCAGGTTCAATTCCCAGGCAATGCACCATTCATCTGTCAGTGGAAGTTTATGTGTTGCTATGATGCTGAATAGATTTTAGTGGTGCTTCCATCCTAAACTGTACTAGGGAGAAAAGTCTGGCAATCTACTTTCAAAAATCTGCCAATGAAAACTGTATGGAGCATAATTGTCCAATCAGCAACCAACTATGGGGATGGGCAGGACCTGCAGTGTTTTGTTTTGTTGTGCATAAGGTCACCATGGTCAGGAACCAACTCAAAAGTGGCTAATAACAATAACAGCTAACAAAGGAGGAAAGAAAGAGGGCAGGATGAGCAAATGAAAGGGACAGAATCCCTGGCAGATGATTAGGAAACTCCCAAGCAAAATAGGGGAACTTCTAACTGGGGAGCCAACTAGGCAAGCATTTGTTAAGGGGTTACATTAGAAAAATGTCATCTAGGTTTCTGGATCTTCCCCAGACAAAGCAGTCTCTTTTCCAGTTGTGTTCCCAGTCCAGGAGCCTACATGACTCAGATGAATGTTGGCAGTGACTCTGAAAACCCCACCTTTGGCTGTGCGTTTTTCGGACACAGTGACTATGTCCTGGGAGACTTGTCTCTTGTCATCTATGTAGAGACTCTACAGTCCCTGTTGTTTCTCCATCTCTTTCAAACAAAACCACTGTGGAAGATAAGGAAACAGATGGGATCATCCCAATCTGGAAAATGAAACAATGCAAAATGAAAACTAAGGGTGCTACACAGTTTCTTCACTGGCCAATACTGATTGAAGTCAAGTCAATTTGATTTCTCCTTGGTCCGTAGTTTTGTGAGTGGGTAGTGAGTGTCCTCAGCACAGAAAGGAAGGGGCTGTGTTCAGTGTTTATTTTCAGAGTATAACCTGACAATCTGTTCCCATAAAGATTACAACACAGAAAACCCTATGGGCAGTTCTACTCTTTAACACATGGAATCACCATTAGTTGAAATTGACTCCAGACATCTAACAACAGCATGTTTCTAGAGTAGTCATTTTTATTTAAAAAATGTATCAAAATACTACTTTATTCCCAGAAAGCTCAAGGACCATTTTTTTTAGAGTGTGAATTTCCCAGCAAAATATTTATCAGATTTTTAAAAAATTTTAAATATGTTTAACTTGGAATTTTGCATAATAGTTGCAATATTATTTTTTAATCAACTCTAGTGTAACCATGTGGAAATTATTCTCCACATTTCCTCTGCTTTATATTGCATCTTTGCCTCATGTTCATGATGTTGTTCTGCGTGGCTGACATACCACTTTGTGTGGTGGTCCTGAGAATTGTCTTCAGGCCAGTGTGAGGTCTAGGCCCCATGCTCAGGTATCTGAGAATGGGGTGTTCATAAGCCAGCTTTTGGCACTCTGGAGTCTGAAGTTGTTTTTCACTTCATTCCTCAGAGCAGTGTGCTTGTTTCATGAAATTATTTTACCTTCCAGTGTATGAGCTGAGGTTTGGCTGCTTGTGCTCATTAAGAGAACCCATGCCACTTGTCACAAGTGTACAAAGAGAGTTTCAAACGTCCTTGGAAAGCTTTCAGCTGGTTCATGTCCATGCCTAAGTCCTCCCTACAATTTTCCCCATTCCTTCCAGCCCAAGATGTATAGTGGAGTTATTTATAATGCAGAATGGCTGTCCTGTGTCAGCCTTGTCGACTGGCTGTGTTTCTGTAATGGATGAAGTCATCTACGTGGATGACCAACAGACATTGTAAAGTTCTTCAGGAAGGGGTGGGGGTGGCCCTAGGTTAGGTTTCTGTTAGTGTGGCCAAGAAATACCATTTGTAATAACTCTTCAAAGATTTAATACCCTTTTGCAGACATGTTCTCAATGGAGCTTATTAAATACAGGAGCGTATTCTGACGTAAAGAAATTTGTTGGGTGTAATTGTAGGGGAAAAAGTCTGCTCCTAACCTTTACTGCCAAACATTTATTCAGGACAGGATTTTTCCTCATGGAAACTGCATTAAAATGTAATTTTTCTGATGCTGTTTGAGCTTATTTATCAATGAAAATTTCTAATTTACAACAAAAACATTTGGTGAAATTCTTCAGCATTTGTAGCCTGTGGAGCTATGAACACCCTGAAGCAAGCACTTTGAAGCTCTTCCACTTTGAAGCTGTTCTAAGGTCCTCGAGTTTTTTTTTTTTTCCTTCCTGTTTTTGCTTCTTTCTCCCTTTCATTTCTATTGTGTGCAAGAAGCTAGCATTAGTACCAAAGTAATGGCACCAAGACTAAACCAAACCCACTGCCACTGAGTCCAACTCATAGTGACTCTACAGGGTAGAGTAGAACTTCCCCACAAGGTTTCCAAAACTGTAAATCTTTACAGAAAGAAACTGTCACATCTTTTTCCTGCAGAGTGGCTAGTGGGTTTAAACCATCATACCTTTCAGTTAGCAGCTGAGCTTTTTAACCACTGTGTCACCAGAGCTCCTAGCAGTGGTACAGTAGAATACTAATCCTGGAGGATCAATGAATCTTAACTCATTGAGTCAAAGCCTTATTATTTGAAATGGTCAGTTTCTATCATATATGAAAATTCTGTTGACTTACATCTCATTTCTGTGCTGATTTCAGTTGACACTTGTCTATCTGCTTCACCATTGTATCCCCAATGGCACATAGTAGGTGCTCAATAAAGACTACTGCATGAATAAGCTCACAAAGTTTTAGCTGTTAGAAGTCAACTCTTCTGTCTTTGCTCTTTTTTATCTGTTTATTAAAACTTGACCCAATGAAAAATTATTATTAGTGTTAGTTATTGGATGTCCATTTGTTTTTACAGGATTTTTGGTGACTAATTTCCTTTAATAATATGTATGGAACACTCATTGTGTGTCAAGCATTATTCTAGACATGTAGTAGACACACAGTAATTCATCTACTCCTCATAATAACCCTATAAAATAGGTACTTATTTTACAATGAGGAAACTGACTCATACTTTTAAGAAAACTTGCTCAGGCTACAGAACAAATGTAAAACCAGGATTCAAATCCAAAGAACATCACTATAGAATGACAGTACCAATTTCTGTCAAGTCAATTCCAACTCATAGTGACCCCATATGTGTTAGAGTAGAACTGTGCTCTAGAGGACCCTTAATAGTTGATTTTTTGGAAGTAGATTACCAAGCCTCTCTTCCAAGGCACCTCTGGGTAGACTTGAACCACCAACCTTCCAGCGAACAGACAAGCATATTAACCATTTGCACAATCCAGGTACTCTACTCCATAAGAAGTCTGCCAAAATAGGAGCTCTGAGGATAAAGAGATGCATTAACAAATGGTCTCCTCCTTTGCTTAGGGAGATTTTGATCTATTAGTACAGCTAGGCATGAAGACTAGAAATAATAACAACGGGTTAACCTCTCCTTTGGAGGGCTTATTCAATGCACCTTTAACTGAAACATATCTGGCTGATGGTTTATCTTTGTCTTAGGTCCAGTTTTTCCATCATGCACTGTCACAGTCACTATTCCAGAGTTACTGACATTACTTACTGGTTGTTTGATCTGTGTTCCTTGTCTCCTATAATTAGACAAAAGTCCCTCGAGGCCGAGGATAACTTCTTACACTTTGCTCTCTCCTCGAATGTGGTTCTCATCAGTTGTGTGAATCAACCCCAACTTACAGTGTTCCCATGTACATTGGAACAAAGCATTGTGTGGTCCTGTGTCCTTCCATGATCAGTTGGGGATTGGACCATTGTGATCCATGGGTTTTCATTGGCTGATTTTCAAAAGTAACTTGGCAGTCCTTCCAGTCTTGTCCATCTTAGTCTGGAAGCTCTACTGAAACCTGTTCAGCATCAGAGCAACACATGTTGGTGGGTGTGCATGTGGTGCATTGGCTGGGAATGGAACTTTCCTTCATGGAAGTTCACACTTTCATCACTTAACTACCAATGCCCCCATATATCCCTGCATGACAGATGGTTACATTCAATAAAAGCAGTGCTTAAAAGTTATTGAGTGTCGGGGGGTTCCAGCAAGATGGCGGACTAGGCAGAAGGATTGCACAGACCCTCTTCAACAAAGAAAAGGGAAAACAATTAACACAGACACAGAAGATAATCTTGGACCCCTGAGCCTTGAAGGAAAGGATGCAGAATTGGACTAAACCCCAACTAGCAGAAGA
>NW_006921740.1:1625113-1626717 GCF_000298275.1 Orycteropus afer afer
ACCCTACACTTTGTTGTTGTTTGCCGTCGAGTCGGCCCCGACTCATAGCGACCCCTCCTTGGGTTTCCGAGGCAGTATCACTACGGAAGTGGGATTGCCCAACCTTCCTTCCGAGGAGTGGCTGGTGGGTTTGAGCCGCCAGCCTTCTGGTGAGCAGTCAAGTGCCTTAGGCACTATGCTACCAGACCCTACACTTTACCAGGTATGATATCCTTCTCCAGGGAATAGTCCCTTCTGACAACGTAACCAAAGTAGGTGAGACGAAGTCTGGCCATTCTCCCTTCCAAGGAGCATTCTGCCTGCACTTCTTCCAGGACAGATTTATTAGTTCTTCTTGCAGTCATGGTACATTCAGTATTCTTCACCAACACCACAACTCAAAACTATCTACTCTTCTTTGGTCTTCCCTTATGATTTCACATGCATATGAGGTGATTGAACATACCATGGCTTGGGTTAGGCAAACCTTAGTCTTGAAAGAGACATCTTTGCTCTTTAGCACTTTAAAGAGGTTTTTACAGCAGATTTTCCCAGTGCAATACATCATTTGACTTCTTGACTGCTGCTTCCATTTGTGTTGATTGTAGAGCCAAGTAATATGAAATGTTTGACAACTTCAATTTTTTCTCCATTTATCATTATGCTGCTTATTGGTCCAGTTGTGAGGATTTTTGTTTTTATATTGAGGTGTAATCCATACTGCAGAGTATAGTGTTTAATCTTCATTAATAAGTGTTTCGTTTCATCTTCACTTTCAGCAAGCAAGGTTGTGTCTTCTGCATATCACAGGGTGTTAATGAGTCTTCTCCAATCCTGATGCCATGTTCTTCTTCATATAGTCCAGCTTCTTGGATTATGTGCTCAGCATACAGATTGAATAAGTATGGTGAAATGACACAACCATGACACACTCCCTTCTTGATTTTAAACCATGCAGTAGTAGCCTCTTGTTCTGTTCAAAAGACAGCCTCCTGGTCTATGCACACAGGTTCCTCGTGAGCACAATTAAATGTTCTAGAATTTCCATTCTTCACAATGTTATCTATAATTTGTTATGATCCACACAGTCAAATGCCTTCATATAGTCAATAAAACACAGATATACATCCTTCTGGTATTCTTTGCATTCAACCAAGATTCATCTGAGATCAGCAATGATATCCCTCATTCCATGTCTTCTTCTGAATCCAGTTTGAATTTCTGGAAATTCTCTGTCAATAGACTGTTGCAACTGTTTTTGGATTATCTTCAGCAAAATTTTATTGTGTATGATATTAATGACACTGTTCGATAAATTGTACATTCAGTTGGATCACTTTGGATTGGGCACAAATATGGAGCTCTTCCAGTCAGTTAGCCAAGTAGCTGTCTTTCAAATTTCTTGGCATAAACAAGTAAGCACCTCCCAGGCATCATCCATTTGTTGAAACATCTCAATGTGTATTCTGTAAATTTCTGGAGGTTTGTTTTTTCTCCATCCCTTCAGTGCAGCTTGGACTTCTTCCTTCAATACCATTTGTTCTTGATCATATAATACCTCATGAAATACTCGAATATTGACTAATTCTTTTTGGTACAGTGACTGTGTATTCCTTCTATTTTCT
>NW_006921740.1:1628017-1628691 GCF_000298275.1 Orycteropus afer afer
TATTGAGGTGTTGGAGTGTTCTATAAATTCTAGAGATAAGTCCCTTGTCAGATATGTTATTACCAAATATTTTTTCCCAATCTGTAGGTTCTTCTGTGCAGTTTTTTATTTCTTCATTGAGTCTCTTCTAAAATCCATTTTGGCCTTTTCTTCCTTTCCTGTCTTTTTAATGATCTTTTGCTTTCTTCCTTTATGATGTTCTTGATATCATCCTACAACTCATCTGGTTTTTGGTCACTGCTGTTCAATGTGTCAAATCTATTCTTTATATGGTCTCTAAATTCAGGTGCTCTGGTAGCATAGTGCCTAAGGGACTTGACTGTTAACCAGAAGGCTGACAGTTCAAACCCACAAGCCACTCCTGGGAAGGAAGGTTGGGCAATCTATTTCCATAGTGATATCGTCTCAGAAACCCAAAGAGGGGTGGCTGTGAGTCGGGGCCGACCTCACAACACATAACAACAACAACAATATATAAACCAAGCTTACTGCCATTGAGTCAGGTCCAACTCATAATGACTCTTCCTTGGGTTTCTGAGGAAGTATCTCTATAGAAGTAGATTGCCCAATCTTCCTTCTGAGGGGTAGCTTTTGGATTTGAACCATCAACCTTCTGGTTAGCAGTCAAATGCCTTAGGTGCTACGCCACCATAGCTCCTAGACATTATTATATA
>NW_006921740.1:1628886-1636314 GCF_000298275.1 Orycteropus afer afer
TTGAACTGCCAGCCTTCTGGTTAGCAGTCAAAATGCCTTAGGCAGTATAGTGCATACAAATACGTATGTAGAAATATTGTCTGCCAACCTTATATATGGTCATGGATATATTCCCTTTCACCTAGACATACCTGATTATTTAGACTGTCTACTGATGTATACACTCCTGACCTTGTTTTGACTGAAGATATTGAGCTTTTCCATCTCCTCTTTCCACACATATAATTGATCTGATTCCTGTGTATTCCATCTGGTGAAGTCCATGTATACAGTCACTGTTTATGTTGAAAAAAGGTATTTACAATGAATAAGTCTCTAGTCTTCCAAAATTCTATCATGATATCCAGTGTCATTTCTATCACCAAGTCAATATTTTCCATCTATTGATGCTGCTTCTTTGTTTTCAACTTTCACATTCCAATCACCAGTAATTATCAATACATCTTCATTGCATGTTTGGTTAATTTCAGACTGCAGAAGTTTGTAAAAATCTTCAATTTCTTTATCTTTGGCTTTAGTAGTTAGTCTATAAATTTGAATAATAATAGTAGTATCAACTGGTTTTCCTTGTAGGTGTATGGATATAATACAGCATTATATTTCAGGATAGATCTTGAAATGTTCTTTTTGTTGATGAATGCCATACCATTCCTCTTCAATTTGTCATTCCTGGCATAGTAGACCATATGATTGTCTGATTCAAAATGGCCAAAACCAGTCCATTTCAGCTCACTAATGCCTAGGATATCAATCTTTATGCATTCCATCTCAGTTTTGACAACTTCCAATTTTCCTAGATTCATACTTTGTACTGATTATTAATGAATGTCTGCAGCTATTTCTTCACATTTTGAGACCATCAATAAATGAAGGTCCTGAAAATTTACTCCATCAACATCATTAAGGTTGACTTTATTGTGAGGAGGTAGCTCTTTCCCAGTCGTATTTTGAGTGCCTTCCAATCTCAGGGGCTTTTCTTCGAGCATTGTGTCAGACAATATTTCATGGCTATTCATAAAGCTTTCCAGTAATACATGACAGTGTTACACTGCTATTCATAAGGTTTTCACTAGCCAATTTTTTCAGAAGTGGATGGCTCTGTTCTTCTTCCCAATCTGTCTTAGTCTGGAAACTCCACTGAAACCTGTCCACCATGGATGACCCTGCTGGTATTTGAAATATCAGTGGCATAGCCCCCAGCCTCATAGAAACATGCAAGTCCTCACACCATGACAAACTGATAGATGAGTCTTACAAAAAAATGGAAATCCTCACAACTGGACCAGTAAGTAACTTCATGATAAATGGAGAAAAGATTGAAGTTGTCAAAGGTCTCATTTTACTTGGATCCACTATCAATACCCATGGAAGAAGTGGTCAAGAAATCAGACCTTCTGGGTAAATCTGCTGTGAAAGACCTCTTTAAAGTGTTAAGAAGCCTAATTGAAGCCATGGCATTTTCAATCACTTCATACATGTGTGAAAGCTGGACAATGAATAAGGAAGACAGAAGGATTGATGCCTTTGAATTGTGGTGTTGGTGAAGAATACTGAAAACACCATGGCACCCAGAAAAATGAAATCTATCCTGGAGGAAGTGTAACTGGAATGCTCCTTTGTACAAGAATGTACAGACTTCATCTTACCTACTTTGGTCATGTTGTCAGAAGGAACCATTCCCTGGAGAAGGATATCATGCTTGATAAAGTAGAGGGTTAGCAAAAATGGAGAAGACCTTCAACAAGATGGATTGACATGGTGGTTGCAACAACGGGTTCAAGCATAGCAAGGATTGTGAGGATGGTGCAGGACTGGGCAGTGTTAAGTTCTGTTGTACATAGGGTCACTATGAGTCAGGACTGACTTGATGGCACCTAACAAGTTTATCATTCCCAGAAGAGTAGACTATTTGATTGTCTGCTTCAAAATGGCCAATACCAGTCCATTTCAGTTCACTAATGCCTAGGATATCAACCTTTCTGCTTTCCATTTCATTTTTGAAACTTCCAATTTTCTTAAATTCATATTTTATACATTCCATGTTCTGATTATTCTCATTTTGAGTCATGTCACTTCAGCAAATGAAGGTCCAGAAAGCTTTAGTCCATCCGCATCATTAATGTTGTCTCCACTTTGAAAAAGCAGCTCTTCCTCAGTTATATTTTTGGCACTTTCCAACTGAGGGGCTCATCTTCCAGCACTGTATCAGACAATGTTTCCCTGCTGTTCCTAAGGTTTTCAGTGGTCCCCCTCCCTTTTTTTTTTTTTTTTTTCAAAAGTGAACTGCACCTTCCTTCTTCCTAGTCTGTCTTATACTTGATGCTTCACTGGAACCTGCCTGCCATGGATGACCCTGCTGGTATTTGAAATACTGGTGACATGCAAGCCACCACAGTAGGACAAACTGATAGATGAGTGGCAGTGTCTTTCCTCACAGATTGAGAATTCTTTGAAGATAAGAACTGTCTCTTACTCTTCTAAGTCTCAGTCCCAGCTCCTAGCAAAGGGTCTGGGGCATTGTAAACAATACACAAAATATGTTTTTTGAATGAATGAGTGCATGAGAAAACCTAACTGAAGTTAAGGGAATGTGGAAATCTGAGAATGAAGTATGATCCCACAGGCTTGGTTTTTTTACTTGAAATTAATTCTCAGAACTTCTCTGCTGGGATCTTGGCTGACATACATTTAGTGGGTTTGGATAGATTATGTAATTGCTATTTTCTGTCTCTACCCACTGCGATTATCACTCAAGTAGTGGATACATTTATGGTACTATATAAATAATAATCATTTTAATTATGGTTTGACCTGTATAGTATATTCTAAAAAGCTGACTGTGCATTTGTGTATGTGCACTTTGGAGAGTGGAGGAGGAATCTCCTATTATGCAGATACAAAGGAATCTCCCCTCTATGCACATGGTAATTTTACAATTAAAACATGGAAGAGTATAATGCCATTTTAATTATGTCTAGTTTGCAGAAAGAAATGTTTCATAGTAGTATATAATTTAAGTGTATTGTATTTTAATAAATAAAAATTTAATTTTATTGACTATATTTTATTTTTGGTGCAAGAAAAAATGAATCTATGGTAATTTTTAAAATTTTCTATCAATCTATGAAACTTGTAGATTTAAGTGAGACTTAATTAACATAATTCATGTACCATTCTTAGCCAAGTACCAGGCACATAGTAAGTGATCAATAAGTATTAGGTCTCATCATTTACTTATATAACAATCTCAAAACATTTTGGTAAATTTAAGGAGGCTCTTGGCAATAGCATAACTCTAAGTAACCATGTGATGTAAATGATATCCTTTATGCATTTTATAAATAATTTGCCCAAGCTACCCAAATTTGGATCATATGTACCTCATAGAGTCTTATCGGTTCAAAGTTTATTTTTCATATTTGACATGAACAGGAGGCCATGTTAGACACTAGAGGGGTTGGGGAGTTGTTGGGCATGTGTGGTATAGCCCAAAGATAAATAAAATAGTCCCTAAGGACCTTACAATCAAGGGCAAGAGACAAAGCAATCATGGAACAGTAAGAGAATTCTCACTGAGCTCTCAGTGTTCCAAGTGTTTTACTCAAACTCATTTCATCTTCACATAGATGAGGCACAGCAAAGTGAGTAAGCTGTCACAGCCTATTAGCACCAGATGCAAGTCCAAGCAGGCAGTCTAGCTCCTCAGTCCTAACCACTAGAGTCTATTGCCTCTGAAAACTGTTCAAATAGCAGCAACGCAAGTATCATGTGTTGAGAGCCATAAGACAGTGTGGGAACATTCCTGCCGAGAGATTGAGAAAACTTCTCTGAGGAATGGCACTCGAGCTTAATTTGGAAAGACTGGGGAAAGGAATGCCAAGCAAGAGAAAACAGCTTCTTAGAGGCCTTGAGTGACATCCACCTATCCCACCAAGACTGGGATAAACCCTTCATGTGTGCTCCCACATCAAGCCATATCCATGGCTGTTGAGTCAATTGCAATTCATGGCAACCTTGTAGGAAGAATAGAACTGCCTATAAGGTTTCCAATGCTGTAGTCTTTATGGAAGCAGACTGCCACATCTTTCTCCTGTGGGGCAGCTAGTGGATTTGAACTGCTGACATTTCAATTAGCAACCAAGTCCTTAACCATAGCACCACCCACACTCCTAGATCAACTATATATATATATAAAACAAACTAAACTCAGTGCTGTCGAGTGATTCGACTCATAGTGACCCCTCCTTGGGTTTCTGAGATGGTACCTCTACAGAAGCAGATTGCTTAATCTTCCTTCTGGGGAGTGGCTGGTGGGTTTGAACTGCCAACCTTCTGGTTAGCAGTCAAATGCCTTAGGCACTACGCCACCTCTTTTTAATCATCAATATATTTTACTACAATTGTTTGTTTACCTATTGCTTTCCTTGTTAAATATAAGCTCTTCGACGATATAGACCTGACTGGTCACTTTATATCCTGAGCACCTAGAAGACCCTTCCACAAAGTTTTTCTGAAATGACCTGTTACCAATTATTTTTCTCTGAAATTTAATATTTCACACAATAAAATAACTATATTAGTTTAAAGTAACATTTTTCCCTGCAGAAATGCACATTTATGTAGAGCTAATGCAGCTCATTATTTGAAACATACTTTTGTGGCAAAATCAGGAGGATTATTGGAGCCAAAACAAACCTTTTAAATGCATATGCCAAGAAAGATGAATGCCTTCCAATTATCTGGAAAGTTAATATGGTATTTTAAATGAAAATGACAATAAATCCTGCTCTTGTTCTCATTTGAATACTCATACTTTTCTATTCTACTCACACATGGACGGTTTAGCCTCTCTAGTCCAGTTTGAAATATATAGCAGTGGTTGTCAGGTGGGTGCTATTTGATGGAACAGACAATAGAGGGAAATCAGGTTAGCACAAGAGAAGCTGAACGTATTTAAGAACTGCACAAAACTACCAATTTATAATAATTAATGTATTCTCAAAATTCTTCCCAGGAACACAGTTTTTCACATTATTAAATTCTGTCCCCATTGTTATTAAAATGTAAGAATATTTAAAGCATAGTCTTTCTCACATTAAAGTTACTGGCATTAGGATCTTTGTAAGCTGATCCCTTAGACCTAAGCCATTCCCAGGGAATAATTTAACCTGTTGTCATGAGTCAATCTGAACTCATAATGACCCCATGTATGTCAGAATAGAACTGAGCTCTATAGAATTTTCAATGACTGATCTTTCAGAAGTAGATCACCAAATATTCCTTCTGATGCACCTTTGGGTGGACTCACACCTCCAACCTTTCTGTTAGCAGCCATACATATTAAATGTTTGCAACACCCAATGACTCCAGGAATAATTTGAGCCCTTAGAAAAAGGCATTCTCTCTTGGAAGACATTAGGGTGTTTCTGGGCAGAGGACACCAACAGATACTTCACCAAAGAAGACATACAGACAGCTAAGAAACACATGAAGAAATGCTCATGATCATTAGTCAGTGTTGTTGTTGTTATGTGCCATTGAGTCAGACCTGACTCATAGCAACCTCTCCTTGGGTTTCTGAGGCAGGATCACTTTGGAAGTAGATTGCCCAACCTTCCATCTGAGGAGTGGCTGGTGGGTTTCAACCACCAGCCTTCTGGTTAGCAGTCAAATGCCTTAGGTACTATGCTGCCAGAGCTCCTTCATTAGTCATTAGAGAGAGATGCAAATCCAAACAACAAAGAGGTATCATCTCACCGCAGCATTAATAGCAAAGTTCAAAAAGAAAAAACAGAAAATAACAAATTCTGCTGAGGGTGTGGAGAGGTTGGAACTCTCATACACTGCTGGTGGGGCTGTAAAATGGTACAACCACTGTGGAAAATAGTATGACAATTCCTTAAAAAGTTGGAAATAGAAATACCATATGATCCAGTGATCCCATTCTATGTATATATCTTAAAGGAATAAGAGTAATGACATGAACAGATAAGTTTACACTCATGTTCATTATAGCATTACTCACAATAGCAAAAAGATGGAAACAACTTAACTGCCTATCAACGGATGAATGGATAAACAAAGTATGCTAGGTACACACAATACTATGCAATGTTAAACAATAATGATGAATCTGTGAAATACTTCATAGTATGTGAACCTAAAGGATGATATGCTGAGTGAAATTATTTGATCAAAAAGGACAAATATTGTATGAGAACACTAATGTAAAAAGTCAAGAAAAGGTTTACACACAGAAAGAATCATTCTTTGAAGATTACCAGGGGTGGGAAGGGAAGAGAGGGTAAATCACTAACTATAGGGTAGACATGTATTAACTTGGGTAAAGAGAAAGACAACATACAATAAAGGGTTGGTCAGCACAAAATGATAAAAGAAAAGGAAGACACTGGGGGGAGCACAAGAGTTAAAGGCAACAAAGGTAAATACTATTACACATACAACCCTGTAATATTAGCAAGAACATTAATTTGCAAATGGACTTCCGGTAAGATGGAGGAATAGGCAGACAAGTGACACAGACCCTCTTCAACAAAGAAAAGAAAAACCAGTTGACAGAGATACAGAAGATAATCCTGGAAACTTGAGCTTTGAAAGGAACTATACAGAGGTGGATTAGGCACCAACTAGTGGAAAAACCTGAACAAAAACAGTGAGTACAGAGACTGTTGGAGCTGCGGACTCTCAGTACTCTGACAAGACCAACAGCCTGAATATTTCCAAGTGGTGTTGGGACCTGAGAATTGACCTAAAGGTCAGTCCTGGTCACCAAGAGCTACAGGGACAACTGCTCTGGTGGCCTATATGACTAGGAAGGGAAGCAGCAAGGAGAGACAACTTGAGCTGTGCACTTTCTGCTGTCCAGAGGGTGCAACCATTTTGAATGTTTACAAGCAGTGGCCATTTTGGATATTTAAAGTGACTGAGGGTGCAGCAATCTTGAATGTTTACAAGTGGCAACCATTTGGGATTTTAAAGTGATAGCATTCTCATTCAGATGCCAGGCCCCTAAGAACAGGCTCTGTTTGCCAGGGTCGGCAAGGACATACAAGAGGCTGACAAAGGAAAGGAGACAGGTGGTGAGTGTATAAGTGCTGTCAACTAGTGAATAGAGGAGCACAGCACAGTACCCTGCCTGTATAGATAACATACAAACAAAACAAAGAAAATGAAAATTGTAGCAAGTTACTCCAACATATAATCACCAATTAAATATAAACACAAAAATGGCACAATGCCTTGGAGACAACAGAGCATCATAGTCCACACAAAGAAGCAAGATAAAGCAGGAGAAACAAGGGACCAGGATACAGACCTAAAACACATTCCTGAGGAAGACACAGCATTGAAACACCCTGATAAAGAATTCAAAAGAATTATATTTAGGTATCTTCAAAGGATTGAGAG
>NW_006921740.1:1639246-1640684 GCF_000298275.1 Orycteropus afer afer
GTCTCACCCCAGCACTGATGGCAAGATTCAATGAGACAGAAAATAACAAATGCTGGTGGGAATGTGGAGAGATTGGGACTCTCATACACTGCTTGTGTGACTGTGAAGTGACACAACCACTGTGGAAAGCAATATGGCAATTCCTTAGAAAGTTGGAATTGGAGATACCATTTGAGCCAGCAATCCCATTACTAGGTATATATCCTAGAGAGGTGAGAGCCAGGATAGGAACAGATACATGCATACTCATGTTCATCACAACACTATTTACAATAGCAAAAAGATGGAAACAACCTACGTGCCCATCAGAGGAAGAGTGGATGACCAAAGTATGGTACATACACATAGTGGAATGTTATGCAGCACTAAAGAATAATGTAGAGTCTGCAAAACACCGCATAATATGGATGAACTTGGAGGACATTATGCTGAGTGAACTAAGTCAATCACAGAAGGACAAATATAGTATTAGTTCGTTGTTGTGGAGGGTCAAGGAAAGGTTTATATATTGAGGGAAACTTTCTTTTCTTTGTTGGTTGTCAAGGGTGGGAGGGGAAGGGAGGGAACACTGCAAAAAAAAAAAAAGAAAGAAAAAGAAAAAATGCATTGACCCATGTCACTTTAGTTTTGTGTATTTCACTGTACATAAATTATATTTCAATAAAATGCATTAAAAAAAATTAAAAAATAATTTACAAATGGATACCTAGACAGACACACAAGCAGAACAGAGGTGGGAAGGCAAATGGGACTACATCCACAAAGGTATATAGGTTTGATGGAGGACATTTCTACATATGTGTTGCAAATATACCCAAGAATATAGTAGAGCATATAAGGGGCAAGGCTGTGAAAACACCCTAGCAAAACCAAACACCTTGAGGGAACGAGTTGCTGGACCTAGGGGCTAAGGACTATAGTCTCAGGGGACATTAAGGTTAGTTGGCATAAAATAGTCCACAAAGGCAATGCTCTATATCCTACTTTGTTGGGTAGCAACTGGGGTCTTAAAAGCTTGTGAGTGGCCATCTAAGGTGAAAGCATTGGTCTCTCCCTGTTTGGAACAAAGAAGAGTGAAGAAAATCAAAGACATAAGGAAATAATCAGTATAAAAGTACTACTGGTTGTTTCACATCCTACATTGTTGAGTAGCGACTGGGGTATTAAAAGCTTGCAAGTGGCCATCTAGATGCAACAATGGGGTTTTTCCTCATACAGAGCAAAGAAGAATGAAGAAAACTAAAGACACATGGAAACAATTAGTCCAAGGGACTGGTAGACCATGTGATCCTCAGCCTATATGACCATGAGTCCAGAAGAACTGGACTGTCCCTGGCTACCACTGTCAACCTCAGAGGGGGATCTGTGTAGGAGATCCTGGATAAAGTGGGAAAACAATATAGAACAAAACTCAAAATCATTAAAAAAAAAAAAAAAA
>NW_006921740.1:1641291-1648717 GCF_000298275.1 Orycteropus afer afer
AAAAAAAAAAAAAAAAGACCAAGATTATTGGTCTGATAGAGAGACTGATGGAACCCCTGAGACTATAGGCCTTAGACACTCTTCAAGCCTGAACTAAACTCAGCCTCAGGGCTCAACTTTCGGCCAAATGATAGACAAGCCTGTAAGGTGAACAATAATACAGGAACACTCAGAACAATAAATGATAGGAGATCAAAAAGACAGTGTTTGCCCAGGGATAAATCTCAGAAGCCAGGATGGAATAGGAAAGAAGAATGAAGAGAAACAGAAAACAGTGAGAAAGTGGGTAGAGTGACATTACACTGATGGGATTGCAATCAATGTCACGAAACAGAATTGTTGAATGGAAAACCAATGTGCTCTATAAATCTTCACCCAAATCAGAATGAATAAAAGAAAAAAGTCATTAGTGTATTTTCTGGGGACATGGAAGGCTATTAGATTTTACAAATACATTTTCCAGAATACTCAATCTTTTCCCCAGGGAATAAGTCATATCCTACTTCTTTAGGAAACTTCTTTGGATTAACACCAACTCTGCTAGTACTCCCCCCCCCCCCCAAACACTCCTTCACCTACAGTTCTCATTACATGCTCTGGGCTGCTGGTTTATATATTGCTTGGTTCATCCTTCAAACCCTCTCCACAACCACTTCTGGCCATGTATTTTTCCATATGCTCAGGCAAAGATGCCTTCCTTTGGTGGGTGTCAGAACTCCACATTCAAATATGATATTAAATATTATTTTACTTATTGTCTGAAATAGAGTGGGTTCATTCATTCATTCATTCAGCAAACATTTACTGAATGTCTAGTGTATGCCAAGCACTGTCTGTCAGGCAGTGGGGCTATCATGGTGAATGAAGAAGATGGAGTCGCTGTCCTCATGGACTTTTCAGTCTAATGGGAGAAACCAAAGATTAGTAAAAAGGTAAAAAGACAGAAAGACAGACAAATATGTGGTAAATGCCATATGGTTAGTTCTTTGAAGGAATTAAGGATGGAACAGAATTGGAGGGACTGGTCATAGGTTATCTTCCTAAGGACAGAATTTAAGTCTGAGACATGAAGGACTAGAGGGAAGGCCAGTGAAGTTGGTGGTGGGAGGGTGGAAGAGAGGCTGGGAGAGTTTCAAGTTTTGTAGACAGAGGGAACAGTGTGTGGGTGCAGAGGTGGAAAAGAGCTTGATAGAGTTTAAGAAGGAAAAGACCAGCATAGAAAGATAGAAAGAAAGAGTGGCATGGCGTTGGAGGGGTAAAAAAAAAAAAATCAAACTCATTGCCGTCTAGTCGGATCTGACTGATAGCGATCCCTCCTTGGATTTCAGAGGTGGTATCACTAGGGAAGTAGATTGCCCCACCTTGCTTCCGAGGAGTGGCTGGTAAGTTTGAATCGCCAGACTTCTGGTTGGCAGGACCAAAGTCAGGAGTCTGGGTTTTGTTTTAAAGTCCATGGAAAGGCATTAAAAGCTATTAAGTAGGAAAGTGACATTGATCAGATTTATAAAAGAACCTGCTGCTTAGGAGAATGGCTAAAATTAAAAAGCCATCTTTTTAGCAAGTGTTGGCAAGGATACAGAGCAAATAGAACACGTATACGTTGCTGAAAAGAGCATACATTGGTGCAACTATGTCTTAGTTTTCTAGTGCTGCTATAACAGAAATACTTCAAGTAGGTAACTTTAGCAAAGAGAAATTTTCTCACACTTCAGGAGGCTAGAAGTCTAAATTCAGGATGTCAGCTCTAGAGGAAGGCTTTCTCTCTGTGTTGGCTCTTGGGTGAGGTCCTTGTTTATTTTCAGATTTCATTCCTTGCTTCCCTGGTGATCTTCATGTAGAATGACATCTATCTTTCCCCATCTCTACTTACTTAAATATTCTATTTGCTTGCTTAAGATACTCTTTTATGTATCAATGGAGATTGACTTAAAACACACCCTACACTAACATTGCCACATTAACATAAAGAAAATCCATTCCCAACTGGGATTCTAACCACAGGTATAGGGGTTTAAGTTTATACCCACTGCCTTTGAGTCAGGAGTTCTGGTAGTATAGTGTCTAAGGCACTAGATTGCTAATCAGAAGGCTGGCGGTTCAAACCTACCAGCAACTCCTTGGAAGGAAGGTTGGGCAATCTATTTCTGTAGTGATACCACCTTGGAAACCCAAGGAGGGGTCACTATGAGTCGGGTCCGACTCAATGGCACATAATAGCAACAACAGCCATAGAGTCAGATCTGACTCATAGCAACCCCTCCTTGGGTTTCCGAGGCAGTATCATTACGGAAGTAGATTGCCCAACCTTCCTTCTAAGGAGTGACTGGTGTGTTTGAACCTCTAGCCTTCTGGTTAGCAGTCAAATGCCTTAGGCACTATGCAAATTTATAACACATATTGAAAAAAAAAAAAAACAACCTCATTGCCATTGAATTGATTATGACTCATAGCAACCCCCATTGGGTTTCCAAGGCTGTAAATCTTTACAGAAACAGATTACTTCATCTTTCTTCTGTGGAGCAGCTTATGGGTTCAAACTGCCAACCTTTTGGTTAGCAGCCAAATGCCCTAACCACTGCACCACAAAAGCTCCTTAACACATATTTTGTGGGGACGCAATTAAATCCATAACAAAGTATTTGGAAATTCGGTGATATCTACCAAAGTATGCAAACACCACGATCCAGCATGTCTACTCCTAGGTGCATTCTCAACAGAAATGCATACATATACTCAATGAAATACAGACAGACATGAGATGTTCATAGCAATATTATTTATGATTAAAAACTGAAAAGCACTCAAATACCCATCAACAATAGAGTGGGTAAATAAATTGTGATTAATTCATACAATGGAATACTTTCCAGAAATGAGAATAAATTGTCTGCAACCATAAATAACAGTATAGATGGATTTCATTACAAAATATTGAGTGAAAGAAGCCAGATTCAAAAGAGTATATCTTCTATGATTCTATTTATGTAAAGTTTGAAAATGGGCAAAACCAATCTATGGTGTTATTTCAACAACATAAGCAGTGACTATACCTGTGGACCTCATCAGATGAAATATACAAGAATCAAATTGACTATACTCACCAGCCACTCCTCGGAAGGAAGATGGGGCAATCTACTTCCGTAGTGATACTGCCTCGGAAACCCAAGGAGGGGTCACTATGAGTTGGGTCCGACTTGACGGCACAGAACAACAATAACATCTGTAGAAAGAGATGATGGAGAAGCTTGGTATCATCAGTCAGAACAAGGTCAGGGGTTGACTGCAGAACAGACCATCAATGACTCATATACAAGCTCAAGTTGAAGCTAAGGAAAATTAAAACAAGTACAACCTTGATTATCTCTGTGGTCTGGTGAATTATTTAATATGGCTCTTCTAGCCATGTTATTGTTGTTAGGTGTCATTGAGTCACTGCAACTCATACTGATCCTATGTACAACAAAACAAAACAGTGCCTGGTCCTGTATCATCTTAGCAATCTTTGCCATGCTTGAGCCCGTTCTTGCAGCCATTGTGTCAATCCATCTCATTAAGGATCTTCCCTTTTTCACTGTGTATAGGCTGCCAGAAGAATGAACAATCTGTCTTGGAGGAAGTACAGGTGGAATACTCCTTAGAAGTGAGGATGGCAAGGCTTTGTCTCGTACTTTGGACATGTTATCAGGAGGGACCAGTTCCTGGAGAAGGATATTATGCTTAGGAAAGTAGAAAAAGAAAACTAAACCCATTGCCATCAAGTCAATTCTGACTCATAGTGACCCTATAGGACAGAGCAGAACTCCCCATAGTGTCCAACCATAAATCCTTATGGAAGCAAAGTGCCTCATTTTTCTTCTACAGAGTGACTGATGGTTTCAAAATGCCGACATTTTGGTTAGAAGTCAAATGTCTTAACTTCTTCACCACCAGAACACCAGTGGTAAGGTAGAGGGTCAGTGAACAAGAGGAAGACCCTCTCTTTGATGCAGCAGCTGTAACAATGGGCTCATCCTCCTTTCCATTTAAATCTGTTCTGGCCCCAAGACCTCCAAAGATGATGTGCTAAATCTTTCTAGATCCCAACCTTTTTTACCTTCCTGGCTAAAACAGAAACACAAAACTGTTGTCTTCTAATCAATTCTGACTCATGGTGACTCCATGTGTTACAGAGTAGAACTGCTCCATGGCTTTTCTTGGCTGTAATCTTTAAGGAAACAAATGGCCAAGCCTTTCTTCCCTGGTGCTCTGAGTGAGTTTCAATCACTAGTCTTTTGGTTGTTGTTGTTGTTGTTGTTATGTGCCGTCGAGTCAGACTTGATTCATAGCGACCCCTCCTTGGGTTTCCGAGGCAGTATCACTATGGAAGTAGATTGCCCCATCTTCCTTCCAAGGAGTGGCTGGTGGGTTTGAACTGCCAGCCTTCTGGTTTGTAGTCAAGTGCCTTAGGCACTATGCTACCAGAGCTCCCTTTTGGTTAGTAGGCAAGTGCAAACTATAACTTTTCTCCCTCCGGTCACCTTCCAAAACTCTGCCAGAGAGATCCATGTAAAATGCAAGTTTGACTGTGCTGCTCAGAGCTTTCCATAGTTCCTCTGTGGCTATAAGATCAAGTTCAGATTCCTTGGTTTAGCATACAAAGCCCACTTGGCCCTGCTGACTTCGCCAGCCTAGTCCTAGATACCTCACATCACAGTTTTCTCAACAACTTGTTAATTGGGTTGGGTCAGAACCTAGACAACTCCGAGAATATTCTTTTTTTTTTTTCCCTTCCCCTTTAGTTCTCTGGTTAGTGTTTTGGTTCCTTTTTTTTCCCCCTAGTAAAAGTCCTTTCTTTGAAAAAAAAAAAAAAAAAAACACAACTAAATTGTACAGGAGAGATGGGAATTTTCCATTTTCTTGCCAAGAGACACAAGAATGAAAGGACACTTTTGCCAACTTCTTGGTGGCGGCAGTTTGCTTATTAGATCCAGTACTAAGGGAGTGGTGAGGAGTTGGAGGAGAGAATGTGGAATCCTGGGAGAAAGGAGCTTATTCTGAATGTGAATAGTGCCCCTTTTTCTGTCTAAAGAGTCTACTTGAGAATTGGCAAAGCTATAGGTATTTTCAGTCATTTTGACCTTCCCTGTGTCCCCTGAAATCAGGGTTATTTGGTGGTTGGGAAGTCTTAATTCACACACTATAAAATTTCACCCAAACTTGATTCTCCCCCATACCCCTCATGACTCCTTCTACTCACTGTTGTTACTGCTGTCAGGTCTGTCGAGTAGCTTCCGACACATAGCAACCCTATGTAAATAAAACAGAACAAAACACTGTCCACTCCTGTGCCACCCTTACAATCATTGCTATGTTTGAGCCCATTGTCGTAGCCACTGTGCCAATCCATCTCCTGGAGGGTCTTCCTTTTTTTTGCTGACCCTCTACTTTACCAAGCATAATGTCCTTCTTCAGGGACTGGTCCCATCTGGTAACATGTCCAAAATACGTGAGACAAAGTCTTGCCATTCTTGCTTCTAAGGAGCATTCTGGCTGTACTTCTTCCAAGACAGATTTTTTCATTCTTTTGGTTGTCAAAGGTATATTTAATTTTCTTCACTAACAACATAATTCAAAGGCATCGATCCGTCTTTAGTCTTCCTTATTCCTTGTCTAGCTTTTGCATGGTGTAGTGGGTAAGGCATTTGGTTGCTAACCACAAGTCAGTGGTTGAAACCCAGCAACTGCTCTGTGGGAGGAAGATGAGGCAATCTACTTTCATAAAAATTTATAGCCCTGGGAACCCAATGGGGGTCACTGTGAGTCAGAATCAACTTGATGGTAGTGGATATGAGGCAACTGAAATTACCATGGCTTGGTTCAGGCACATCTTAGTCCTCAAAGTGACATCTTTGCTTTTTGGTCCAATGCAAAATGTCATTTGATTTCTTGACTGTTACTTCCATGGACAATAGAAAAACTGGAATTGTGATATCAGCAACTGAGAAAATATAGAATGAGAAGCAGGGTTGAGAGGATAAGAACATTTGAAGCTTTCTGACCTGGTGTAGGGAGCTCTGGTGGCATAGTGCCTGAGGCATTTGAGTGCTAACCAGAAGGCTGGTGGTTCAAACCCACCAGCCATTCCTCACAAGGAAGGTTGGGCAATCTACTTCCTCAGTGATACCACCTCAGAAACCCCAAAGAGGGGTCATTATGAGTCAGCTCCCAACTCCAGGTTACATTGCATTGTGTTGTTGACCTGGTATAAATCTAAACCCTGCTATATGTAAATATCCTTAGGCTATGGTCAGTCAAAGCTTCCTGGAAACTGAGTTACTGACTGCCCTCCTTTGTTCACATGCTAATGATTTCCTTTCTTAACAAGTGATTTGCTATCAGTTGTTAACCCACAGGTTATTTGTTCCAACCCACCCAGTGGCTCCACTGAAGAAAAGGTCTGGCAATCTGCTGTAAAGATTACAACCACGAAAACCCTACGGAGCAGTTTTAGTCTGTTACAAACAGGGTTGCCATGAGTCCGGGATGACTCAACAACAACAACAACAACAGATTTTAAACTCGAAGGAGGTTAATTTCTGTGTCTTATTTTCTCTGCAGTGTAGCCTTGGTACCTAGAACCCAGCCTTCACTTTAGAAGGTGTTCAGTATGCTTTTTCAATTTAGTGGTTTTTAGATATTGTATATCATACTACAAGAAAAAAGGTCCAGGACCAGTGTTGCTGTTAGGTGCTGTCCAGTCAGCTACAACTCATAGTGACCCTACGGACAACAGAATGAAACACTGCCCAGTCCTATGCCATCCTCACAATCCTTGCTACATGTGAGCCCATTGTTATAGCCATTGTGTCAATCTATCTTGTTGAGAGTCTCCCCCTATTTTTAGAGATTAAATTCTAAAGCACTTGGTTTGTGGAAGGCTGCAATCTACAGTGGGAGCTCTAATTCCATTTTGAGTCTTAACATAAATTCAGATGCCATTTGAGTTCTTTCTAACACTAAATAAGCAATATGGCTATGCAAAGACAAATCAAAAACAAAACAAAACAAAAAAACCACAAGCCACTGCCAATGAGTCAATTGCAACTCCTAGCGATGCCCATTGGGTTTCCAAGGCTATATATCTTTACAGAAATAGATTGCCTCTTCTTCCTCCCATGGAGCAGATGATAAGTTTGATAACCTTTTGGTCAGCAGCCAAATGCCTCATCCACTACAGCCACCAGAGTGCCTTATGCATAGATAATTCTGGGACACACCTAGGGAGAGGTGGGTTGTCCTCAGGAAGAGTGTAGTTGAAAGAAGATTATGCTCACACAAAGAACTAGGAAAATTGCCTGGGTGTGTCCTTAATGATTGACTTAAAATAGCTGCATAGCCAGTATGTCAAGCCCCGGAGCTAATCCAGTAACGTTTTAAATCTGCAATT
>NW_006921740.1:1649666-1662711 GCF_000298275.1 Orycteropus afer afer
TGAAATAGAAATTAAAGGAAAATGATCCATACTTCTATTTGCCTGTCTGGATTTTGAAAGCATCAGGATAATTGAAATATTATGGTTTTTTTTTTTTTTTTTATGCAACCTTCAGGTAATACGTAGGTCCAGCTGACCTTGCTCCTCTGGCTGTTATGTGTGGTTGTTTGTGTGACATAGAATGAGCTATTTGTCACACAGCTTTGGAATGAAAGTTTGTGATGGGCAGGAAGTCATTTGTTTCCATCAAGTCAACTCTGACTCATGATTTACTCCATGGACAACAGAACAAAAGGCTGCCTGACCCAGTGCCATCTACACGATAGTGAGTGCGGTCAGTAGAGTCCATTGTTGCTGTCACTGTGTATTCCAAGTGCCTTCTAATGTAGGGGGCTCATCTTCCAACACTCTATTGGACAATATTCAATTGTGTGCTATTGGCTACTTTTCAGAAATGACTTTCTTCCTAGTTTGTCTTAGGCTGTCAACACTGATGAAACTTGATCATCATGGATGACCCTACTGACATTTGAAATACTGGTGGCATAGCTTCCAGCATCAAAGCAACATGCAAGCCATGAGAGTACAACAAACTGACAGATGGGTGGAGGGCGGGCAGAGAGAGGGCTATGCATTTAACAGCTCAACTGGCACATTAGACCAAAAAAACAAACCTATTACCATCGAGTTGATTCTTGCTCATAGCGACCCCTATTGGGTTTCCAATCTTTACAGAAGTAGATTGTCTCATCTTCCTCCCACAGAGCAGCTGGTGGGTTTGAACCTCCAACCTTCTGGTTAGCATTCGCCTTACCTGTGATATCAGCAGAGCTCCTTTTCATTTTGGCGCATTGCTGGGCTCAAAGTTCAATATTAAGGAGTACTTACCAGACAAGTTTTTTGTCTCTCCCATAGGGTAGGTATTGTGGTGGGGGTGGGGGGCTCTTGACTCACCAACTCCACTTTCTCAGATTTTATTGGAGGCTTTAGGGGAAATCAAACAGCACTCAGACAGGCAGATATGATAACCACTATCTGAAGTGTGAGCCCTGTGGTTTTAAATTGCCTTTTATTTTAAAGTACATTCATTCAATCTCATTTGAATGCTGAGGAAAGAATTTAAGTATTCAAGCACATAGTTATAAGTAACTCATGTGTTAAATTTACAGAATAAAATATATGATGTGAGCCTCTAATGACAATAATACATACTTTAGATATTAGTTTGTCCATATGAAATTGCTAATATTTAACCATTTTTGACCTAGAAAAACAGCAACTATATATGCCAGACTTGTCAAATATAGTCTAGATTCTGTCACTAGCAAAGTCAGATGACCCACAGGAATCTTTGGCAGAAGATTACTAACTTGATATTTTCGTGTGGCTCTTTTCCAAGGAGCACTGAAGTATATCTTAAAGAAAAATTACTTTCATGTGTTTTTGCAAATAAAATATGCCATTGCACACTTATTTAGTAGAAGATGGGTTAGTGTTGTTGTTGGTATGTGCTGTCGAGTCAGACCTGACTCATAGTGACCCCTCCCTGGGTTTCCGAGGAGGTATCAATACGGAAGTAGATTGCCCAACCTTTCTTCCAAGGAGTGGCTGATGGGTTTGAATTGCCAGCCTTCTAGTCATCAGTCAAGTGCCTTAAGATTGGACATCATTACAATCATGCCTGAATTTGACCAGAATGGAAATAGGTATTAGATCGGAATTATCAAGATTCCTCTTAAAGATGTATGTATGTGACTGTCAGGGGTTATAGTGTCTGTGGTAACATGCCTCAATCAAGAAGACATGAGGCTTTTAGTTGGATGATTCACTCTGGTTTCAATTGACTTTCATGTTCCCAGAGAACAAAATGTAACTAAACTCCAACAACATTAGATCTCTCACACAGCTACCATGGAAAATCATTTTATAAGAATTATTTCCTATGGTACCTATTGACTTTAAAATATTTCCATGGAATAACCTAAGTAAGTTAAATCTGTCCACAATATAGGACAACTTGCCTGCTAACCAGACGGCTGGCGGTTCAAACCCACCAGCCACTCCTCGGAAGGAAGGTTGGGCAATCCTACTTCCGTAGTGATACTGCCTCGGAAACCCAAGGAGGGGTCGCTATGAGTCGGGTTTGACTTGACGGCACATAACAACAACAACAACAACAATAAAGTACTATTTTTGTGGCAATAAATGTAAAATTTACTATGATAGTCATAATCAGCAACTGAGTTTTTGTTTTAATGTTCGAGAGTTCTGGTAGTTTCTCTAGAATGAAAATTATGAGGCACTAATGTACGTTGCAGAAACCAATTTTGGACATTTTAACTTGAGTGGAATTTAAGTTCACGTCCTGAGTTATCTCTTTGAAGTCCCTGGGGACCTGGGCTGATGTGAGATTCCAAGTCTGCTCTGGAATGCCCCAGGCAGCCAGGGTCAGGACAGCCACTTCTGCCAACCCAGCCTCGATGGAGTGTATAGCCTCCCTTCTCCCCATTCATGCCTCTGTGCCTTTGTGCATGCCATTCCCTCTATAGAGAACACATCCATTCCCCTTTCTTCTCTGATTATTTCTATTTACTTTTCAAAATTTAACTGTCAACACCCCAGGAAACTTCCAACCTTCTATACTGGGTAAGATGCTGTGTTTTCATGGCTTTATAATTGTACCTTTCTACATTAACCGTTTTCTGCTTAGCTATTTGAACCAAGGCCTAGACTTTCTGAATGGTCAACTGCTAGCTGACCGACCCCTCCTTGGGTTTCTGAGGTGGTCTCTATGGAAGTAGATTGCCCATTCTTTCTTCCGAGGAGTGGCTGGTGGGTTTAAACCGCCAGCCCTCTTGTTAGCAGTCAAATCCCTTAGGCACTATGCCACTAGAGCTCCCAGCTGAAAGGTTGGCAGATTGAATCCACCCAGACAGGCCTAGTGATCTGCTTCTGAAAGGTCACGGCCTGGATAACCCTGTGAGCAATTCTGCTCTGCACACATGGGGTGGCCATCAGTTGGAACTGACTGGACAGCAACCAACAACATCAATAAGGTGGAATCACATCTACGACTATTTTCTGTTCCATTTTCTCTAAAGCAGCAAAAACAGAAGATAGAATTAGGGGACAGGAGGAAAACTCTATGGCACAGTTCCACTCTGCACAGACAGGGTCACCATGAGTTGGAATCGACTCAAAGGTAGCTAACAACAGCCTAGCACAGACCCTGATAGCTGATTGGTGATGGAAACTGCCTGAATTTGAATTGCATTATGTTCTCTCCTGTCTTTACACACACACACACACACACACACACAAACCCTAATGATCTGAGGATGACTCTGCACTGGGTCGGAAGTTAACTGAGGGCTGCACTGGAACTGAATTAGTTTCTAGAGATGGCTGGGGAGAGTTCTGGGTGGGAGAGGTCCAGACTTGGTTCCTTTCTGGAGCACTGGGGGACACTTGGCTCCAGTTCAGGCACTAATTGTGGTTCACGCCCAGGCTGGATTTAGATTCTGAGCTGGCCTCCAGAGCCCTCTAGTGGTTGAACATCACAGCCCTGCAGAGCTAGAGTTTGACAGAGAAGACGGTTTTTCTCCAAGGAGGAATCAGCATTAACTATTTAGGCATCTACTAAGCAGTGAAGTCTCGGAAGGAAGATGGCGCAACCTACTTCCATAGTGATACTGCCTCGGAAACCCAAGGAGGGGTCTCTATGAGTAAGGTCCGACTCGATGGCACATAACAACAACAACAACAAGAAGCAGTGAAGTCAATCTGTAAATACACTTAAGGAGCAAGAAAATCATTTACCAAACACATATACAGTGAACGACATGAAACATCTTGTGAGATCTTTGCAGGGCCTTTGGTTCTTTATTTTTTTTTTTTTTAGTGCCAATCTAAAAAAGGTGTTTTTTTTATCCAGTGGATAATTGAAAATGTGCCTTAATCAAAGACAATCACTCTGTCATTGTCAGCCTGTGAAACATTAGCTCAAGAGCTGGAGGACAGCACGTGTTCCTTTTATCTCCCAAAGATAACTGCACCCCCAGGATGACACAAACACCAGATTTGGAATTGTCACGAGTCTCAGTCACACTCAAACTTCATGATAGCCAATCCCCGGGGCACTGAACCATCTCTTTTGAACAAAGGCAATTTGTTAATTGACTGTGTTCATCCTAATGTGATTCAATATCAGATATTTATTTTGCTTTGGAACACTAAAAACTGTCATTTCCCAGAAACAAGGGAGTAGGCGTTACTATTTTTATTGCCCAAAACATATACTTATTATAAGGCCTGTTGTTAGTTGCCCTCACGTGGATCCCAAGTCATGGAGACCCCATGCGTGCAGAGTAGAGCTGCTCCTTAGGGTTTTCAAAGATGTGATCTTTTGGAAGCAGATCACCAGGACTGACTTTGGTGGAGGAGCCTCTGGGTGTGTTTGAACTGCCAGTCTTTCAGTTAGTAGACCAGAGCTTAACCATTTGTGCCAAGACTTACACTTTCTGAATGGCTTAAAAATAACAGCTTCTTTCCTTAGTGTTGTAGGCGGACTTAAACATCACCTCCTCAAAGACGGTTTTCTAGCAGGAGCTCAGTTCAGGCTTTCTGGGATTGCTTCCCACAGCACCTGGGTGTCTGCAGAACACTTATCACAGCCTCATTTGTTTTCCATCTGTCTCTTCCACCAGAAGTAAAGCTCTCTAGTGTGGAGGTCTTGTTTGTGAACCATGGCATCTCAGAGTCTAGCACAGTGCCTGGCACAAGAGGTGCTGAATAAACATTTGTCGCCTGTTACCATCAGGTGGGGTAAATGCTGAGGAGACAGGCAACGGAGGAGAGCTGATTGTGATTCTTATTTCAGGGCTGTGAGGTGACCTTTCACCCAAATTATAAGCAGAAAGACTATGCGATTCAAGACTCAATGAGAGCAGAGTTGGAGGGCTGATATTAGTTCCTGGATGGCTAACACACACCTATAGCCAGACTAGTGCTCTGAGACAAGAGAAGTCCAGAGCTCTCTCATTAAATTCCTCAGTCGGGCAGGAGTCATCATCTCCTTGTCTCCTGGGGGCTGCATTTCTTTGCCAAGGGCTGGGTGGAAGTTGGCTTAAATTCTGTGGCATTACAGGTTTATCAGCAAGGTCATTTTACTACCTCAAAATGTGGGGACAAAGTTCATCTTTCTGAAGGCATATTGTTTACAGGATGCTAAAAATCAAATGATAACATAAGTACTATGAGGCTCTGGGGGACCAAAGAGAGAGAGAGAGACAGAGCGTGCAGACTGTAAGAATATAATGGAGGGTGAGGGTAAGAGTATTGCGAAGAATGAAAATAGAAGATCAGGAAGAAGGATACGCAGAAGAGAACTACTATGAACCTCCTTTTGTTTCCCTTAGACTTCCTTTGTGTCACCGGCTGTCCCAAAACAAATTCAGCATGTCTGAATCCAGTGTTAAAATGCACATACACCCTTAAAGTCCCACAGGGAAATTGTCAACGTGAGCACACCAGCAGGGAGACATCCCGGCTAGGTAGGTTTAATGAGGATGTCAGGCAGCTGTGGATGTGTTTTCAGCCCTTCTATCCCCAGACAGTTTTCATTTTGAATGAGATTGGTTATTTTAGTACTTAGCATGAGTAATCCTTTTCTGACTTTGTTAGTTAGGATCAAGTTTGGCTGCAAGTAATAGAAAAAATGAAAATCAGTTCCTTAACAAGATAGAATTTCATTTCTCCCTTTCAAGAAGGCAGGAGGTAGTTTTTAGTTTTTCTTTTTTTTTTGGGGGGGGAGGAGGGGGCCGTGTTTCACTGATCAGAGACCCTTTATTTTATTGCACCTTAATGCATGATTTCCATGTTCAAGTTTGCTTCATAGTCTAAGATGGCTGCAGAAGGTCCAGCCATATGTCTGCTTTCCATCTAGCAAAAAGAGCAGACTGAGAAGGATGTGCCTTTTATTTTTAAGGACATTGCGTGATACTTGTATCTACAACTTCAGCTTACATCCCACTGGCCAGAACTTTTCTTCATGACCACATCCAACTGCAAGAGAGACTGTGAAATGAAGACCTCATTCCAGGAAGGAAGAAGAATGATTACTGGAGGGCAATAAGTGTTCTCTGTCACATACATATTTTTCTGTCCCTGAAGGGAAGCCCTACCTCAACCTCTCCAGTGTATGGCAAAGGGTGGGAGTGGGAGACTAAGAACTGAGTATTTAGTACCCTTAGGACAAGGACCTGGCTTTTACCCTCCTCTGAGTATTTGCTGTTATTAGTTGCCAAATCATGGCAACCTTATGTCTAACAAAACAATGGCTGGTCCTACACCATCTTAAAAATAGTTGGCATGTTTGAGTTCATTGTAGCCACTGTGTATTTTGAGTGCTTTCCAACCTAGACGGCTCATCTTCAGCACTGTAACAGACTGTATTCTCTTGCGATCCATAGGGTTTCCATTTGCTTTGGTTTATTTCCATACCACTGTATTCTCAATGCCTAGCCCAGAGCCAGACACAAGGCTCAATATACGTTTCTTGAATCAACTCTCCAAAACTGAGAAGCAGCTCTGATCGGCACACGTCATGTGTTTTTGATGAATTAAAAGATGGGAAAAATACAATCTTTCAAAACCAAGGCTATGAGAAGGACAGTTGGAGAAGTTGTGTGTGAGATGTGTGGCAAGCATGGGAGATGCATGGGAAGACTTGCCCTAGTAAGTGCACCTCTCCAGATCAGAGTGTCTGGTATATACATCACCCACAAGTTCTCAGGGTGCTCTCTCAATGCTTTCACCCGACATGTTCTGACCCTGACATCTCAGCTTTCCTTCTTCCAGGATTTTTTTCCAGGCTTTCTGATGGTTGAGGATGCCAGGCCTGCCTTCAATTCTTAATTGCTTTCTTGCATATATCCCGGGTCCTCCTTCGGCCTTTTTGCCTTAGTCATGTTCTTCTTCTTCTTTACCCCATTTCACATTTATTCACACATATAGCACAGGAGGACACCAGCCCCATGCAGATGGCGGCCCAAGGAGGACTCTACTTAGTAGCTTTTGTGGGTGTCTGGAAGCCTTTGGAAGGAGCTCTGGTGGCATAGTGCCTAAGACATTTGAATGCTAACTAGAAGGCTCCACAGAAGGAAAAGGAAGCAATCTATTTGCATAAAGATTTACTGCCTTGGGAGTCCAATAGAGGTCGGTATGAGTTGGAATAGACTCTACTGTAGTGAGTTTGGTTTTTTTTGTTGTTGTCTGGACATCTTTGGGAGATGTCCTGGAGCCAAAACCTGAGCCGAAGCCTTGTCTGGAGCTTCAGTCTTACTTTGATCCTTGGCCTTAGGCTGGCAGAGCCTGAGATCCCTGGCAATGCAGGCATGAGCACACTTCCCAAGCTTGGAATGGGCCATGAGTAGACCGAACTTGAGGTTGATGGCCCTTGAGATCTCAGGCTTGACCGACCTCCTTGGGCTTTACAAGAGCCTGCACGTGCGCATACATGGTCTTGGCATCGTTGGCCTGCGTCTTCTTCAGACCCTTCCTATGCTTCTTGACAAAGCACATGTTCCTCAGAAACTGGGGGCCCACATCCTTAAGAGATCACATCTTTGTGATCAGGGTTTCTTCATGCCATTTTTATGCCACTTTTGAGTTCTTAGACTTGGCTGTGTCTGTACCATTACCTGTATCTCCTGGAGCACCTAGGACTGGAAGAGAGTGTCTTCATTTTTCAGAAGGCCTGAAACACTGGAGAGTAACATCTGGGAATCAGGATCCCCCTCACCCCATCCTATTTAATTGGGAATATGAAATAGAAAGGCACTGCTCTTCACATGAGGACATTTATTTAGTCCCTCACTGGAATTCTTATCCACCATTTAATCTTCACAACACTCCAGAGAAGTACGGTAGACATTATATCCATTTGTACAGATGAGGAAATTAAAGCTCAGAGACATGAGCTGTCTTGATTAGACAACACAGTAAGTGGAATCGGAAGTTCAAGGTTAGACAGATCTGGGTACCAATCCTGGTGCTGCTGTAGGCAGATTACCTAACCTCTCTGACTTTGTTTCCTCATCCATTCAATGGAGATAATCATGCACATGTCACTGGATTGTCTTGAGTATTAAATTAGATAATACCCCTAATATGGTACGTGGCTCATAGTCAAGCATATACCCAACATCTGTGATATGATGTGTTCGTGACATGTATTATAATTAGCGGAACATTTATTGCCACCTGTGGTGCAACGGTTAAATGTGTGGCTGCTAACCAAAAGATGAGCAGTGGGAACCCACCCAGCAGCTCTGCAGGAGAAAGGCCTGGCCATCTGATTCCATAAAGATCAGAAAGTAGGAAACCCTATGGGGTAGTTCTTCTTTTCTTAAATCACAGGGCCCTGCTTTCCTCCTGAGACTTCCAGAGGACAAGGTATTTTCTTCAATCAGGCTGACCTAAGCAGAGGCAGCCTCCATTCCCTCCCGGCCACAGCTGTGTGTTGGAAAGCTGGCTGGCCCAGGCCCCTAATAAAGAGCAGACCTCCCCATTTCGTCATTCCCTCCCCCATCCCTCACTTGGGTTTTCAAATTAAAAGTAACTAAAAACTAAGTCAGAGGGAGAAAGAGAGGAAAGTAGGAGGCCCAAGGATGTTCATGGATTGAGGAAGCCAGGAAAGGGTATCAAAGAAATCCAGATCCAGTGGAGGTCCAGCCCTAACGCGTCTTTTCCAGGCTTTGAATACCCATCCCTCCCAACCCTCACTGTGCTGAGTCAAGCCACCCGGTCCTCAGGTCAGTTAGCTGGTGGTGTTAGGAACTGCTCAGACAGGGGGCTGCTGGTCAGGATTCTCCTCACCAGGAAGGAACTGCTTTCTACTTCTCTCTGAAGAAAGGAGGGGTGCAAGGGACCCAGAAGAGTGTGTGAGGAGACCCAGTAGGGGCAGATTACCCCACAAGCAAGGTAAGTACAGGCTTACTTTTGCTTACTAATCTGTGGTGAACAGTTCCACATTTCTCACCACATGGTGCACAAGTAAGCCAATGCTTACCTTGGTTACTGGTTACTCTGTCAGGGATTGTAAATTTGAACGAGGCTTTGATTCTGTAGGAAGGTGTTGGGGGGTTGAGAGAGAGACAGATGCCAGCTATACCTAGAAGCAGAATCTTTGATGTGTTGGATTAGTAAGTAAGTACAAGTAAGTCTGTGCTTACCTTGCTTATTGGACAATCTGACAGAGTCCCATAGGGAGCCTAAGTGGCATCACAAATTACCCTTCTGGAGACCTCTTCCTCCTCCTTTTCCATCACTTAGGCCTCTCATCATTCTGAGTGTGCAAAGCTGCACAGTGCGGGCTTTGGAGCCCTAGCTAGGGCAGGCCTGAGGCAAGGGCGGAGCCTCTTCCCTTTCCCCGTGGGGACCCTCACATCTGTGCACCACATCAACAATAGCAAATATTGTGAGGATGGCGCAGGACCCGGCAGTGTTTCCTTCTGCTGTACATAGGGTCACTATGAGTCAGAACCACTCAACAGCACCTAACAACAACACATCCAAAGCTCCTCACAGCCTTTCTGGCCAAAGTCCCTTCGCTGGACTCAGGGAAGTGACTCTTGGAGCAGCAGTTAAGAGTTGAAGCGGGGAAGGAGGGGCGTTTAGTGCCGTTTTCCTTGGCAAACTGCCCTTCACTTTCAAATGCGGAAGCCAGAAACGTGCCCCGCCTCTCATTACTCTTAAACACACACACACACACACACACACACACACACGGATGTGTGTTTAAATGTCAATTTCACAACTACTTTGATAAAGGAGCCCTGGCGGCAAGGTTAAGCGCGGGATTGCGGACGGTTGGAGCCCTCCCAGTGGCTCCGCGGGAGAAAGACCTAGCGGCCTGCTCCCATAAACCAGGATAACCCTATAGGGCAGTTCGACGCTATCACTTGGGGTCGCTATGAGAATCGACTGGACGGCACCTAACAACAACAACAATCACGAGTCTTCTGAAGCAAATGGACCTTCTGAATTCTCCGAGGAATGGAGGCGGAGCTGGGAGGGGGTAGGTTACCGCAGAGCAGAAAAACAAAAAGCCAACTCTAAGGGGAAACGCCCACGAAAGCCAAAGGTGGGAAGCTCCTAATAGTTGGAACTGCGAGCCCAGGAGGTAGGGCGGGGAGAGGTTTTTGTTTCCAGTCATCGTTTTCATTTATTTGTAAAAAGTTTGCAGGACTCTCTTTTTGAAGGTTTGCTTAGCTACAACATCCCTTCCTACCTTCATGACTAATTTCGCGTCGCCTGCGGGCCTAACCTAGGGAGGCCACAACCAGAACCGCCGAGCCCCCATCCCTACCATTTCCCTAAATGTAGCCGAAATTGGGGGTTGGGCCTCCTTCTCCTCCAGTCGCAGTCGCCGGATTCCCGGTTTTCGGAGAAAACCCTGTTTTTTAACCGTTTGATGCTCTATTTCAAGGGAAAAGAAAGAGAGAAACTCTGGGCGCGGGCTGGGACCTTTGCCCAGCAGCCCAGGCTCAGTCCCTTGAGAAGCGCCCGCAGGGGAGAGAAGACCTCGCGTCCTGCCTTGGCCGGGCCAGGCGCCACTCGGTGCAGGCTCCGGCTCCCGGACCACCCGGGCGTCGGGGGAGCAATTTGGGAGGATCTTAGAACAACATGGCAAGAGTTCTGCTCCGGCTAGTGACAAGCGCAGACCCGACCTCTCCCGAAGCCGCGGAGGAGCCGCCGAGGGCGGACAAGTCGGTTCAAATCTGCCTATGAGTAGTGGGAGGGGCGGTGGAGCGAGACTTCGGGGCAGGACTCGTTTTCTGGAAGAGACACCTTAGTTCCAGGGCCTCCTGCACGGGGGTTGCTCCTGACCACTAGGTTTATTTTGCTTTCGCAGGGGAGGCAGATGTTAACCTCTCCGTCTTTGCCTGGTCCCAACTCGGGGACATCTGCCCTCCCCAACCATTTGCTTCCCTGCGCCACCCCCCACCGGCCCGCTATCCCTGAAGTCAGCTCTCCAGGCCTTTAAACCGTCGACAATGTCACACATGGAAACCTTTAGCAAATGTTTGTTAATGATCATAACAAAGGCATCATTCAAATTAGGCAGGTAATTACTACCAGAAGGACAACTAGGTGCTTGCAGGCTCTTCCATCCCCCGGGCTTTAAACTCTGCGAGGAGTTATTGCCCGAAAACACCCCGCCCAGCCCTCTTTTCGGGTCTGTTTAAGCGACTCTGAAACCAACTGTGAAGTTACCATTTGTGGGCGGAGAGCTTTGGGGCCCTGATTGCAGGAGACCCCAGGCGCTTGGACTGGTAGCTTCCAGGCTGCAAAGCAGGTCCTCCCGGGTAGGCTCCCAGCTCCGTCTCCTGCCCTCTCGGGCACCTGGAATAAAAACCTGGGTTTCAACTTGTCTTTACTAACGGCATGGAGGCTCCCACTTTTTTTTATTCCGCCCTCTGATTTTTTTTTTTTTTTGTTGTTGTTGTTAGGATTCGTTAGTCTCCGTTCATTATCTACAAACATTACGGTATCCTGTTAGCATTCCGAACAAGGGGGCTGTTCATATATTTGCCTTCAATGGTTTCCTGAAGGAACATGTGGAAGTAATAGTGGGCCGTGCAGTCACGCGAGCTGAAGATGCATGTGAGGCGGGCGCGCTGAAGGGCTTGGGGAATGAGGCCCTCAGGCAAGCCCCAGTGTCCTTCTTCCCCAGCCTGACACCCCAAAAGTCCGACCCTGTTAAACTCAGCACCACGCCCTTTAGAGTACTTCTTTGCGACTCTCCCTTGCCCGTAGCCTCGGTCCACCCTGCCGTTCTGTGAGAAGGTGATGGTTGTCCAAAGTGCCAGTCTCATCTCGGCCACTCTGGTCTCTCTGAGGGTGTTTGGGTGTGTTTTGATGGGGGGAAGGATAAAGATCACCCCTCCTTCCCAACAAAAGAATTCAAAATTAGAGAAAGCGGGGAGGTGACATCGCTCCCCTCCCCCGCGCTCACTCGGAAGCCCCACTCGACCTAGTCCTGGTTCCTGGAGCGTGAGCGCCCCCTTTCCCTCGAGAGCAGGATTGTTTTCTCCGGTCACAGTCTCTGGCCTCGCGTGATGGGTGCTGGGTTTGAGGCTCCTCTCTCAACCGCACAATATTCATAGGGTTCAACCTAAGAAGGTAAGCGGGAGCGGGTGGGGCCAAAATGCGCACCCCGCCTCCCTCAGGACGCACAGGGGGCAGGCTTGTAGACGATTCCCAAATGCCCAAGACTGAGAAAGACGCCTGGGTAACTCTGCCCGGATAACCCCCAAAACAAAGGCATGTCAAGATTAAGTGGCTCCATAGGACTAAAGGTCGTTCATGTCGGAGAGCTATCCAAACCCACACAGACCCGCGATTATTTCTATCCACTTTCAGACCCAGCCTTAAAAAACAAAACAAAACAAACAAACAAAAAACCAAACTACCACCATCATATTAGACTCCAGTTTTCCCACTCCCGTTAGAGGATTCATAACGACAAGGCACCTTTCCTAAGGCACCAGGTTCAAAACGACACAATCGCTTGGATACCCCATCTCTAGTTGGACCAAGTTTCTGCAGAAGGGACATTTCTAGTTTCTAGATTTAGATCCTCTTTTACTCCGCTCTCCGGATTTTTTTTTTTTTTTTTTTTGGATGGGGGAATTAACTGCAATTTTTTATGTTCTTTTTCTTCTTTTTAAAGAAAATACAAAATAGTACAGCAGCGGAGGGTAACATCACCCAATTCGGAAGGCAAACTCATACTGGGCATGTTGGGCAGTTTGTATTTTCAAGATCCCTCTTTCCCTGCAGAGCATCAACACCTCCCCCCTTCCACCACCTCCACCCCATCTGGTCGGCTTCTCCCCGCCCCCCAGTTGTTGTTTAAGTCTGGGGCTTGGGGCTGGACCCCCTGATTGCGTAAGAGCAAAAGCGAAGGCCCAGTCTGGAGGCTGGGAGAGTCAGAGCGCCGAGAGTTCGAGGGAAACTTTTATTTTGAAGAGGCCACGGG
>NW_006921740.1:1662811-1697556 GCF_000298275.1 Orycteropus afer afer
GAAGGATAGACTATAACATTGAATCAATTACAAAACGCGGTTTTTGAGCCCATTACAGTTGGAGCTAGAGGGAGAGAAACAGAGAAGGGAACTACGGGGGAGGACTGGAGGCCGTGGACACACTTTTTATTCGATGTGTAGGATTTTCATCACGGATTGACACAAGAGAAGGTAAGAGAGAAGAAAAAAAAATGATTTTTGTTTCTAAAGGAAGTCTTTGATCAGACTGTGGGGCTGGAAGTAACTTCACTCAAACTTTGTGCGTTAAGGAGAAAGAAGTTGAATTCCAGTTGTGTCCAGATAATAATTTATTCTGAATAAACCCTCACTTGGGGGTTGGGGGAAGATAAGCATAGAGTTAGAAAGTCTGGGGATGAAAAAACAAAACAACACAAAACCACAATACACATTTTCCAGACCTATTTTTAAAAGCTGTATTTTTCTAACAACCCTATGGCCTCCTAAAGAAATTGTTTAGGCTTACATTTTTGAGGGTTCTTTCGGTGGTGGGGGTGGTATTCGTGGATACTGGGACGGGCACCAAATAATCCTGGGGATGAGGGCAGGGGTGTTTTGCCCTCGTCTTGGCAGTGGGTCCTGGAAGGCGACAGGTTTTTAATGAATATTTTCATTCCTCGCCCGCGGTTTGGCTAGACAGCACTGTAACCCGCGGTGTGGAGCGCGGCTGGGTAACGGAGAGAAGAGGAAAGGGGCTCGGGAAGGGGCTTCGGGGCCGGAGAGGCGTGAAAGGCTCAGCTGGAGGAGGGCGGACCTCCGAAGCCGGCCGGGTGCACATGGCGCCTGCCGAGCGCGCGTAATTACTGGACGGCGCAGCGCCCGGAGCGAGTCGGCTCCAGACTCAGCACAACTGCGGCCGCTGCAAAACGAGCAGAGGGGGCGTGGGCTTGAGCGAGAGTTTGGGGCGCTTCCCAGCCATTTGCCGGGTCAAAGAGGTGCGAGGGAGAGCGGGCGCTGGCCCCGCAGTGCGCTCGGGTTGCGGGGGCGGCAGCGGCGGCGGCGCTGACGGGCGGTCTGGAGTAATGACAAACACATTTGGCCTGGAGTGAAGTCGTCGTCGCCTCGCATTCCAGCAACTGGGATTTGAGGAATTTCGAGCTGCGCTCCTAGGGGCTCTTATTGTGCGCGGTGGTCCTCCACCCCCACCCGTCCCTGCTCGCTCCCCTCCTCCAGTGGAACCGATTCTGTAAAGCCTGGACTTTGCTGCTGGCCAGTCCCAGCCTCAGGAAGGAGAGGAGAGATCACCAGAAAAGTACCGAATTTCTTGTGGGGAAGGAAGTTAGGGACAACTCGGAAAGGAAAAACCTGGTTCCAGGTAGGACAGAAAGGTGGGAGGCGAACCGCTCTCTCTCTCCCTCCGGGAACTTGAGCCCTGGAGCGCGCCCCCTGTTCCCAGTGCTGCTCTCCGCGCCGGATGCGTGGCACTCGCCGCCAGCGCGCGCGCCCTGCTTAGCTTTCACCCTCTTCAGTCGTCTTTCTAGGTCTCTTCGCGCTTGCCTCCTTGCCCCCTTCACAGCCTCGTGCCCCTCCTTCCTCCACCGTCTATTCCCCTTGGAAATCGACTTTTACTTGGGAGAGTAACTTCTCCAGCAGCGCCAGGGGAGCGGGCGGCGTCCACTTGGCTCCGAAACAACTGGGCTCAGCGGCTGTGTTCGGAAAGGGTCTTGACCAGCTCAGACAGACAGAGGGTCAGCGTACGGCTGCTCGAGGGAGCTAGGAGTCTGGGAGGCCCAGCTAGGTGTGCGGGAGCTACTAGTTGGCCTGGTTCTGAGTCTCAGCTGGGAAGAAAGTGCTGTTTGTCCACTGCCGGTCTCTCCAGCCGGAGCGCGAGTCCCACACTTCATTTCCCCCAACCCGGCCAAGACTAAAGATTTACAGAAAGAGAGCCTGGAAGAACCTACCGTTTACTTCATCTCCAAAGGTGGGAGGCAAACGCGGGCTAGGGAGGGAGCGTGGATGGCCCCCTATCAGGTCCCGATCGCTCCGCGACCGGCTCAGTTACTTGGAAAAGCCTTGGGCTGGGCTGCATGGGAAATAGCTTTTTTGGCTCTGTGGCCGAATTGCTCAACGTTTTGGACCAACTCGCCTCGCCTCGGTCGCTCCCGATCAGAACTAACTAAGCAGCTTTTTGGAGCAGCGGAGGCACCTAGGGAAAAGGCGCACCACTGTCCTCAGACGCACCGCTCGGGGACCAACACTCTAGGAGGGTTTGGGGAGCCCCGGGGTCCGCAGGAGGGGGGGGGGAGGCGCGCCCGAGCGTGTGCACCTCACCCGCTACGGGGCAGGGGTCTGGTTTTCACATCCTCCCATATCTAACCGACACATACCCTGGCGCTGTTGCATTGCATACTTCCCTTCTCCCTCCTTTGGCCTCCTCCTTTTCCCCAGTCTTCAGGGTGAGAGGCCCTTCCTTACTTCCCGACAAGCAGGAGTGTGGGTGTTTGTGTGGCGGACTAGACTCATTTGACTTGGTGTCTAGTCGATGCTTGGAGGCTCTTGTACAGTCCTGTTTTTGGTTTGACTCAAGTGCAGCTACATTTTAGGCCTGGTGTGCGGAGAGGAGGTAGTAATGGGCGCGGAGAATGAACCCTGGTGCCTCGGCTTTATCTCTAGACCTCAGACTGAGAGGGAGCGGGTGCAAAACCGTGGCTCCTGGCTCTAGGACTAGGGCCGCTTTCCTCCCCCGGCGCGGACTGGGGAGGGGTGACGGGGGAGGGGCAATGGGCCGGGCCTTCCAGCTGCAAAAGCGTCTGGCGCCGAGGCGGGCGGGTTTTGCGCCTCCTGGGGACGGGACGTGGGCGGCGCTCCGCGCCGGGACGCGTTCTGGGGACGTGGTGGCTAGCGCCTTCCTGCAGACCCTGGCGGGCGGGACTCCTTGTGGCCTCCTGGGAGCTGCTCTGGCCTCTTGGGAGCTGCGACCAGGTTTAAATATCGCTGGTGGAAAGTAGAGATTCTGGATAAAAAGCTAAAACATTGGTTAGAGGACTGAAAGGTGCGGCTCTTAGCGTCCCCGGCAGGGTCAGCACTTGGCACCAGCCGTCGGGGAAGGGGTCTCCTTGGCTCTACCTAAAACAGGGAGCGCAGAGTTCCAGGATAACTGCTCCCGATTGCGCTCCAGTCCGTCTCTGCCGGTGCCTTTGCAGCAGTGGCTCGGCGGCGTTTCCTTTTGTTTTTCACTCAATGCCAAGCCAGCGAAGGTAGGAAAAGTAGATTGTAGAAGGGAGAGAGCATAAAGCGAATAGTGGGCTTGAAGCGCTTTCTTCCCTGCTTCCCATCTCAAACCCCGTACACCGGCAAAAGCAGAGAGAAAAGTTCAATCCAGCGCTGCAAGGACAAGCGTCGAGCGAAGTGGCAGCACTAGAGAAGGCCGGACTGTTAAAAGCCGCTGAGGGCGCAGCCTCTGGCTTCCCCGGGAGCCCCAGCCCCGGCCTTGCGTCATTCGGGCCAATAGGAGGCGCTGGCGCACGGCTGTAATTCTAAACGCCCCTGTCCACTCCCGGCCTCTCTCCCTCCACCCAGTCCGGCCCCTCCTCAGGTCTCGGAAGAAAACAATGCAAACGCCAAGCGTCTTGCTTGGGGCTGGACCGTCACCGCAGCGCTGAGGCCAGGAACGCGGCGGGCAGGACCAAGGAACAGGGAGCGGACGTCGCCAGTAAACCCGGTGCCGCCGGCGTGGAGGGGTAGCTAGCTACCCACGCCGTGTTGGTGTGAGTGTAGCGGGGCCGAGGGCCAGGGGATGTCGGTGCAGGACGGTGGTAGGGCAGAACCTCTCGGCGAAGGTTTGCGAGCTGTGGTTCCAGCTGCGCTGTCGGGGACCCGGAGCCCGAGCGGCGGGCGGGCGAGCGGGGTTAAGATTCGTGGGGCTGCGACGCCCTCTAGCGTGTTCCCGAGCCGCGGTCAGCTTGCAGCCAGCCCCGGGCGGTCGGCGCCACCGCTCCTGCGTTGGAGCTCGACGCTGCCTGGGCTCAAGGGGGTTCAGAACGAATAACCTGGGTCACCTTTTCCCCTACGTGAGGCATGTGTGTGGCTCAGGCAGGCGTTGGGTGGACGAGAGAGGGCTGAGGGCTTGGGGTGTGGGGATGAAAGTGGGGGTGTCATTATAATGAAATGTGGAAGAAGCGTAGGAAGGTGGAGAATAAAAGGATTCTGGACGCTTTGCGGGAACAGTTGTCGACTTTTGTTTTCAAGCCCTTCAGAAATTCCCCTGCCGCGCAGGCGGCCTGTTGCTGTTTGTTTTACGACCCTGCGTTATTGTGCAACGAGAACAGTCGTTTCCAATCAGTCTGCGGTTCCGGGGCTGCGTGGTCGTCGCGTCCCCCGCCGGGCGGGTTTATGAGGGTTGACAATTGCGTGCGAACAGATTGGGTAGCGCGGCCCATGTGGCCTCTTCGCACCCGCCTGTCTCCCTTCCCCGAGTGTGCTTAATCTCTGATGTGGGGAAACAAAACCTTAATAACCCCACCTCCTCTCTAGTGGCTTTTCCTGCCGCACCTTTGCGGGCTTAGGCAGGCAGCTGTTTTCTGCGTTGTTTTCCTGGCTCCCAGAGGCCGGCTGCCTTCGTGGACCTCCTTGGAGTGATGATGATGCCTCACTGAGAATGCCATTCCCTCACTGAATTCTGCTGAGGCCTCAAGGAGATGTAGGCATTTTCTTTTAATATTGTGTTACTGTGTTTTAGGTAAAGGTTTCCTAGATTCACAGTCGTACATTCCATGTTCCCATTATTAATGAATGCTTGCAGCTGTTTCTTCCTGTTCTGAGGCATGCCTCACCAGCAAATGAAGGTCCAGAAACTTCACCCCATACACGTCGTTAAGACAGACTCTTGAGGAGGCTGCTTTACCCCAGTCGTATTTGGAGTGCCTTCCAACCTGAGGGGATCATCCTTTGGCAGTATATCAGACCTTGTTGCCCAGCTATTCTCTTGTTTTGTACATAAAGGTCTCTGTGAGTCGCAGCCTACTCCAGGGCACCTAACAACAACAAGTAAAAGTTTACATATCAAATTAGGTTCCCCTTTAACAAATTTTATACAGATTGTTCTGTGCAGTTGGTGACAGTTTTTGCAATATGTCATCATTATTTCCATTCTGTTTTTCTGTTTCAATTGACCTAGCTTCCCTTCCCTTCCCTTTCCTTCTCCCCTGTGCTTCTGGGTAAATATTGACCATTAGGTCTCATATCGTTAATGTTTAAGGGAGCACATTACTCACAGGTATTACCTTTTATTTTATAAGCCAATCTATTATTTGGCTGAAAGGTGACCTGCAGAAATAGGTCCATTCCATTCCAAGTTCAAAGGTGATCTTTGTGCAATAATAGTCTGGGGTTCCTCTAGTCACTATAGGTCCAGTAAGTTTGGCCTTCTTTAGGAATTTGAATTTTGTTCTACATTTTTCTTCCATTCTATTCAGGACCCTGGTCAAAATGGTAGATAGTGGTAGCTGGGCACCATCTAGTTCTTTTGGTCTCAGGTTAGAAGAGGCTGTGGTTGATGTGGACTGTGATCTCCTGGACTAGTTTCTTCTTTGAGCCTTTTATTTCTTCATTCTCTTTTGCTCCATACTGGTAGAGACCAATAGTTGTTTCTTAAATGTCAATTTTAGGCCTTTTTGGTAGCATTTTCCTGTTGCTACTCCGTGGGCTTTGAACTGAGTTAACAAAACTTAAAAGCACAAACTAAGATAGGAAAAGATGGAAAGTTAAGATTTGGGACATTTTAACACAGCATGCCTTGCAGTGAACCCCCTATACACGTCCTTGGACCAACACTTCCATCTGCTGGTCATCTTCAGGAACTGCAATGACCCACTGTGGGAATGCGCTTCACTTAGCTTCTAAGACAGTAGTGGCATCTGGAGGATGCATTTTTCCCCATGGTTGGACCAAGTGAAAAACGATGGCCGCTTTCTTAGGAAGCTGCAAGAATCATTGGATGGACTTTTGTGTAGTTTTTTGCTCTACTTGTTAATCCTTTCTATATAAATAATGCACAAAGTGCTTTCATAAAACTTCTTATTCTCAGAACTGACCTCTGTGGAAAGTAGGTAGGTGTTTGCATTCTGTTTATGAACAGGGAGACCCTGTGTGTGTGTGTGTATGTGTGTGTGTAATGGTGGTGGGGGAGGAGGCTTGGTCACTTTGAGGCCAAAGCTGCTACTTCTACAATTGTCGATTTTCCCGTTCATCACACAAGTTGGGTGACAGTCAAAAGGAAGTGTCACTGTTGTCTCCTGTGGTTAAATATGTGGTGCAGAGAGAGGAGAAAGGTTTATGAGCTTAGATTGTCCCATAAAATGCTCCCATGTAAAAATGTCCCAGCCCCCATCCACTGGAATGTCTTGTGGTGCTCAGGGAGAGCAAAACAACAACCGACCCTGGCTGGGTGCAGAGATCCTGGTAGACACCCTCTGGGGAAAATAGGAAGAAGTTGTGGCCAATGTAGGCTTGCACTTGGATTGCTTGGGCTGAAGATCTGAAATGGAGTAGAACATTTTCTCTGTTGCAGAGAAAAGACAAGCTATGTAATTTTCACAGTTAGAATTAACTCAGGAGAGCTGAAATTAACAGAACCTTGGAAATCTGAATCTTGAAGTCATCAGTGGCTTTTGGGGTTGTGAGTCTCCAGTGGCCTTTAATCATGCCAGGGTGGGGTGAAAATTCCATATGCAACAGCTCTGCAGAGAGACGCATGTGCAGTTGGTGATCTGGAAGCTGCCAATCTGGCTTTATGCGAATGCCGTGCCCTTACATCTTCTGGAAGCAGCAGCGTCCTTGCGTTGCTAGCTCACTGTTTACTTTTGAGGAGAGCATGTTGTCTTTGGTTAAAGAGTCACACTCAATGGCTCTTCACTTGTGTTTGCAGATGGCAAGATGGCAACAAGTTAAAGACAAAGAAGACTAGTAACTGCAAATATTTGTTACTCTGTGTGATGTTGTTAGCTGCTGTAGAGTCAGCTCCCCACTCCTAGCAACCGCACAAGGGAAGGAGATACTGCCTGGTCCTGTGTCATCTTCACGACTGGTTGCAGATCAGACTGTTATGGTCCATGAGGTTTTCATTGGGTAATTTTCAGAAGTAGATTGCCAGGCCTTTCTTCCTAATGCATCTTAGTCTAGAAGCTCCTGAAGCCCGTTGGGCATCATAGCAACACATAAGCCTTACCTGACAGACAGGTGGTGGCTGTGCTTGAGGTGCACTGGCCAAGAATCAACTCTGGGGCTCCTGCATGGAAGTTGAATTCTCTCACCGAACCTCCACTGTCCCCAGGCTGGAGGTAGCAAGGACGTAGGTAGGAGTAGACTACTGGCTTGGGGCAGGGTTCAGATCTAACTTCTACTAGGGAGGCAATGGAGAGCAAATAGTGTGTCCTCTGGGGCCTCACTTGCCCAGTAAAGGGAAGTTGACATCCCTCTCATCTGATACCCCTCCCGTCTAAAACAGTCTGCAAAAATATTTTAATATTATCATCAGTAACTGCAGCTTCCAAAGCGCTTTCATTAACATATGTAATTTAATCCTTACAATAACCCAGTAAGGCAAGCTAGTAAAAACCAAAAAATGAAAAAAAAAAAAAAAAACCAAGCAAACCTGTTACTGTTCAGTTGCTTCTGAGTGATGCTGACCCCATGAATTACAGAGGTGAAGTTCTGTGTAGGGCTTTCTCGGCTGTAATCTTAATGGAAGCAGATTGCCAGGGCTTGCTTGCTTAGTGCCACTGAATGGGCTTGAACCACCGACCTTAGGTTGGTAGTCGAGCACAAACTGAACCACCCAGGAACCTTAAGCAAGCAAGTCAGTATCAGTAGTCCAGATTTATAGAAGATGATACTGAGAGTCAGACAGATGGATTGTGTATGTGTCAGATCTGGGACCAGAACCTGTTGTTGTCAGGTGCTGTCAAGTGGGCTCTGACTCATAGCAACCCTGTGTACAACAGAACAAAACACTGCCTGGTCCTGGCCCATCCTCACAATCCTTGCTATGCTTGAGCCCATCAATACAGCCACTGTGCCAATCCATCTCATTGAGGGTCTTCCCTTTTTGGTTGACCCCTACTTTACCAAGCATGACATCCTTCTCCAGGGAATGGTCCCTTCTTACAACATGACCAAAATAGGTGAGACGACATCTGGCCATTCTCGCTTCCCAGGAGCATCCCGGCTGCACTTCTTCCAGGACAGATTTGTTCGTTCTTTTGGCAGTCCATGCTATTATCAATATTCTTCACCAACACAATTCAAAAGCATCAACTCTTCCACCTAACTCTTCCACCTTCTTATTCATTGTCCAGTGTTCACATGCATATGAGGTGATTGAAAACACCATGGCTTGGGTTATGTGCACCTTAGTGTTCAAAGTGATGTCTTTGCTTCTTAACACTAAAGAGGTCTTTTGCAGCACATTTCTCCCTTGCAATAGGGTATCTGATTTCTTGACTGCTGCTTCCGTAGGTGTTGATTGTGGAACGAAGTAAATGAAATCCCTGACACTAGGGCCAGAACCTACCTGGTCCAATGCAATTTCCGTTGTATCTTCCAAGAGAAGGAATGAATACAGAGAACAGGGGCACGACCCCAAGTTCCCTGACTGAGAGCAAACATGACAAGCACTCTCTCTTCTGTGCTGGTTTCTCTGACTTGTGGCAAATGCTTCTAGAATGCCGATTCTAGAGGATTGGGAGAAGGTGACGTGAGAGAAATAATACCGATTGTTTTAATTTCAAAGAGATTTTTTAAAAAACTTCTGATAAAATATATATAACAAAGCACCTGCTATTTCAGCCTTTTTAAATAGGGCCAACTCAGTGATGTTCTCCTTACGTTCTGCATGTTGTACCACCAGCACTGGAAAAAAGCTTTTGCTGAAACCCCTTGTTCCTTCCTGCAAAGTGATCTGTCCTTGGTGACTGTCACGGTGCCTTGGCCCTCTGGATCTGTAACCCCCATCACTTATATTTGCACATCTGACTTATGGAGGAGCCCCAGAACAGGGTGGCTGATGAAGGATGAGAGTCGACTCTCAGAACATGAAAGCAGGGGCGACCCCCAGAGATGCCTACTACAGGGCCAATAGGAGCAGGAGGCCTCCTCCTCTCCCGTTGTTTTCCTATAACCTCCCTGTGGGGCAAATGCTCTGCAATTATTCTTGAAGAAATTGTGTGCGTTAGGAGGAGTCATGACACAAAGCTTCACAAATAGGCCCTGGTTTGCAGCCAGGGAACTCCTGTTATCGGGACTGGGAATTGGAAATCTTCAGCAAACACATGTTGATTCTCAGCGTTCGCATCATTATCACTTGTGCGGAGGCCCTGTTTTCATTGCCCACTTTGTATGTCAGTAAAATAATCCTCACTGGCAGCCGGTCCAGCGTATCTGGATGCACAGAAGGAAATCTGGCGGGGCCTGGTCAGGCAGAACGTTCCACAGAGCCTGCGCCGCGAGTGCCTCTTTTAAGCTGGGGAATGCTTTAAAGATGCATCATTGGCAAGGCCTGCAACAAAATACAGGATATAAATGTGATAAAACCCAAGGCATCGGGCTGGCTCTGGAGGGCTCCTTTGAAGTTGGCTAAATGGATTATCAGAGGGAGGCTGATATTTACACTCACAAGCACACGAGCCTCACTGCTAATTGCAGTAAATCAGGCTGGCCAGGCAGCTCTGGGATGGAAATCCTGCATCCCTTGGGCACAGGCCAGGCCCCTCAGAAACTACCAGGCAGCCAGCACTATAGGAACTGCATGTGGGTTATACTACTGCAATTGCAAGGAACTCTGGTAGCTCAGTGCCTAAGGCATTTGACTGCTAACCAGAAGGTTGGTGGTTCAAACCCACCAGCCTCTCCATGGAACTCGATGGGGTAAGCTACTTCGGGAAAGATTTATCCCCTCTGAAACCCAATGAGGGTTGCTGTGCATCAGAATCTACTCCATGGCAGTGCATTTGGTTGGTTTACTTCAGCTGTTCTTCCCCTCTGCGGCAAGTCTGAGAGGGGAAGCAGGATCCCCATTTGCATTAGGAAATAGTTGGGGGAGAGTATGACAAGGCTGCAACTGATCTTCTCTTGAGTGAGACCTTATGGTGAAGTGGAAAGAGCATGGCTTTTGCATCAAACAGAGTTTGCGTTAAAATCCTGCCTCTGCCACCAGCTGTGTGACTTTGGGTAATTTGCTTAACCTCTCTGTGCCATTTGCTAAAATCAAATAATATCTATGTCGTAAGGCATGCACTTTGGCTCAGTAAATACTGGTTTCTCATTCTGCCCTTTGCAGAGAACACAGCATCACTTCTTTGTCCCAAATAAACTCACCGTTACAACATTCCACCAGCACTCTACCTCTCTCTCTCCTTCCTCCATTTCCCCAAAGGAACTCAATGAAACAGAAATCTGAGTCCTGCCAGCAGCCCACCTTAAAGCAAAAATGTATATCAGGCATCACCAGAAATGATACTGAGGCTCTCATCTGCTTTATCCTCAACAACAGAAATTGGCAGAAAAAACAAAACCAAAACAAGGTCTAAGCACAGGCATACATTGAATTTCTCCTTTTCTTTTTCAGACAGTTTGCTCAGGAATCATGCATAAACAGTGTCTGCTGTAACAAATACCACAAGTGGGTGGCTTTAACAAGCATATTTGTTTTCTCACAGTTTAGGGGGCTGCTGTTGTCATTGTTAGGTGTTGTTGAGTTGGCTCTGAGTGACCTTATGTACAACTGAATGAAACGCTGCCCAGTCCTGTGCCAGCCTCACAGTCCTTGCTATACTTGAGCCCATTGCTGCAGCCACTGTATCAATCCCTCTAGTTGAGGGCCTTCCTCTCACTGACCCTCCACTTTACTAAGCATGATATCTTTCTCCAGGGAGCGGTCCCTTCTGACAATATGACCAAAGTAGGTGAGACGAAGTCTGACCATTCTTGCTTGCAAGGAGCATTCTGGCTGCACTTCTTCCAGGACAGATTTGTTAGTTTCTAGCAGGCCAGAAGTCTGGATTCAGGGTTCCAGCTCTAGGGGAAGGCTTGCTTTCTCTGTTGGCTCTGGGGGAAGGTCCTTGTCTCTTTTTAGCTTCTGTTTCTTGCTTTTTTGGAGATCTCATATGGCATGGCATCTATCTTCCCCCGTCTCTGCTATCAAGGATTTCATGTGAGAATTGGAGGGGAATGAAAACTAATGGTGAGTGGGAGGTGTGCATGAGCACAGAAAGTGCACAGAAATGCACCTTTCCAGAAAGTTCCTGGAACAGACCCTGCAGTTGTTTTACTGTTCGGACAACGTGAGCCCCTCTTTCACTTCTTCCCCATAATTTCCTTTTCTGCTCCTTTCCTTCCTGGCTGCCCACTTCTTTCTCTGGTTATGTTTGATTCAATTTCAGTCTCTCTCAACTCTCCTTTTTCATTCCTCAGATTTTGTTGGTCAGAGAACTTGCTTTCTTCAGGTATTATCACCTTAACAAGAAAATGTGTCATCAGTTTCCTTAGAAGCTACAGTTTCTCCTGTTGTCTGCTTCATTCCCCCCAACACAGGAATTTAGTCACATTTTTCTCTCCTATTTCCTCTCCTTTGCTTTCTTTATGGCTCTTCCTTTCATGCCTGTGCCTGCGATTTTCCATGCCTCATTTAGCTCAGTTGTGAATCAGCAGCCCTATGATAACCAGGGCACAGGGTACAGGTCCAGGCCTGGTATGTGCCTCTGTATCACAAAAAAACGAAAAAACCAAACCTGTTGCCATGGAGTTGATTACAACTCATGGTGACCCCATGTGGCAGAGTAAAACTGCACTATAAGGTTTTCTTGGCTGTAATCTTTTTGGAAGGAGATGGCCAGGCCACTCTTCTTTGGTACCACTGAGTGGGCTTGAACCACCAACTGTTGGGTTAGTAGTCCAGCACAAACTGTTTACACCACCCGCACCACCAAGTCATTGTGTAAGTGATGTTGGAAAGTGGGAACAACTCTAGATCTGAGTGGCTCTTAAATGTGAAGACATTTGCTCCAGCCAAAGCAACTGTTCAATGACTGTAGAGGATATAACCTCTTTATGTGGTGAAACACGATACAAGTGACAGCCCTTTTTGATTGAAAACAGCTTTCATGTGAAAGTTGAGACAATACATATGTTTATTTCTTTGAGTTTCTCATTCTTAATTAAATGATTTAAAGGAACAGCTCTCCTGTCTTCTTGGACACCTTCCAGGACAGTAGACATGTACTTTTTAGAATTTGAAAGCCACATGCAATCACAAAGGGTTCTCAGATTCAGCTGACTCCTGTCATGATCTTGGGCTCCATCAGGTGATCTGATTATTTCTTAGGCATCTCATTGCTTTGTTTTGAATTTTATTGTGGTAAATATATAGGTAACAAAACATTTGCCATTTCAACAGTCTCACCTGTACAGTTGAGTGACATTAACTATGTTCATCATATCGCTGAACTATTACCCTCATCCATTCCCAAGCATCTTTCTCTTTTAGCCATACATCTTAAACCAGGATGTTCTTGATTAAACTGATGCTGTTAATACTTCCCATAATGCAAAGCACAGAGAACTAAGCTCATTGGTTTTTTTATTGGCTAATGCTGTATCTGTTTGACTTTTTCAGAGTTCCAGAGCTATGGGGAATCCCCAGTGGGCACTCCTCCTCCTTGGCTGTCTCCTCACAGGTATGAATCCCAGCCCTTTCTGAATGCTTTGTCCTAGGGGAGCACTTGCTTTCTAAGTTCTGAGCTCTGTGGTATATTACCTGTATTCTGTGTAGACAGTTGAAAAGAGAGAAGAGAAGCAGAAAATTCTAGACTGTTATCCAGAATGACCACTAACTTTCTATCCCTTTAGCTGTACTGCACTAATTCCGTTTTCACAAGAATGCCCTCCTGGGGCAGTTTTAATGTGTGTACATTCCTGACACTGAAACGTTGTTAGTAGTAATAGTCCACCGTCTCCCATAACTCTCTTCCTTTCCCCAGCCCATGGGTTTCCAGGAGAGGTGGATCAGATGAATTCACAAATGTACAAGGGAAGTAAATAATAGAAAGGTCCAGCTCAGGAAACCGTACCTATCTTAAGCAGAAGATGCTTAAATTGCTTGACAATCTCAGAGCAACCCTTTCCCTTAGCAGCTAATTGACAGATGGATGTTTGACTCACAGGGAAGCTTATTAACTCTTTCCCACCAGCAGGATGCCATTGGAGCTCAATCTTTATTGGAATTTTTTAATTTTCATGTAGATATTTATGTGTTACAGACATTCAGCATGAAAGCAGTGCCTTTTAAGTCTGAGAAGGTAGCTTAGCTTGTTACTGTCTTTAGGTCCTATCTGTATGGCTAGAGTGGATTTGAACAAGATCAACAAGATAGTAATTCTAAACTCCCTAACTATACCTACCCCATCTACAGCATGCCAGGTGACCCACATGTACTTATAATTCCGGTTTTAACAAGCAGCAGGCATGACCTCACATCAGGCTCTAAGGGAAACTAGAGACCATTAACTAACTAATAATTACCCAAAACCAAACCAAACCAAACCAAACTCACTGCCATCAGTCGATCCTGACTCAGAGTGTTCCTACAGGACAGAGTAAACAGCCCCATAGGGTTTCCATAAAGGTTTTTGCAAACCTTTCTCATCTTTCTCCCATGGAGCAGCTGGTGGGTTTGAGCCACTGGTTTGGCAGCCAAACGCTTTAACCATGGCACCACCAGAGCTCCTAACTACGAAGTGAGCCATAATATCTCTTGAATCAGTTTCACAGGCAGAGGAAGCGAGACTGAAATTTTCGGTTCTAAGATGAACTTTTCACCCTAAGTTTTCTTTATTTTCAAAAATCAAAAATACTCTTCGTTTTTGAATGAAAATCCACATGATCGTGCTTTGGTGTCTGGAACTGATGAAAGAGAGAAGCCGTGCAGAGTGTCGCGAGAAGCAGAGGAGGTGTTGTTCTCGAGCACAGACCCGCCTTGTGCTTTGTTCGGTCAGCCTGCCTGCCCCAGTTCTCGTCCCATTTTTCACTATGGGAATCCTCTGCAGCGAGTGTGGACAATAAAGCACCTGTATGTGCTCGAGCCTGTGCCATCTTGGGGTATTTTATGGTTGTACATAAGAGTGTGAAATATGGAATTGGAGTTAGACATCCTCTGTCCATTGGAGTGTCTGGAGGAGTGACTCTGGGGTGGCTTTGGGGTGAGGGGCTGGAGCTTTTGTGGCTCTCAGCAGATGCAGTGGCTGTTATAATGGGGGGCCTTTCATGGGCATCCAGACTAACGGATTTTTGCATAGACATGGCCATTGTTCACATAAGCTGCTTCTGTCGCTCCTCTGGGTTCTCTGGATGACACTGTCCCTTCTGGCCGTATCCTATTCAGAGCATGTTTCCTTTCACAGGGCCGGGCCTCATACTGTGCCAGCTTTCATTACCCTCCATCCTTCCAAATGAGAATGAAAAGGTTGTGCAGCTGAATTCGTCCTTTTCTCTGAGATGCTTTGGGGAGAGTGAAGTGAGCTGGAAGTACCCCATTTCTGAAGACGAGAACCTCAACGTAGAAATCCAAAATGAAGAAAACAACAGTGGCCTTTTTGTGACAGTGCTGGAAGTGGCTGGTGCCTCCGCAGCCCACACAGGAATGTACACTTGCTATTACAACCACAGTCAGATGGAAGACAGTGAGGTCGTGGGCAGGCACATTTATATCTATGTGCCAGGTGAGTGGAGGGGCCCTGGGACCGAGTGTGCATCGTGCTGTCCTGTCTCTTGTGTTAACTGTATTAAGGTTTTTTTAAGTATAAAAATAAATGTTTATTTTTTTAATTGTTATTTTACTTATTTAAAAAATTTTATTATGATTTGGGTGAAAGTTTATGGAGCAAATTCATTTTCTGTACAGCAGTTCGTATACATTTTGTTTCATGACATTGAGTGCAATTCTCCACAGTGTAACAGCTCTTTTCCCACTTCCCTTCCATAGTTATCTCTTCCCTGTGTCCTTCCCTCCCATTCACTCCTGTTTTCCATGCTGTCTCCCTGACAAATGTTTGTTGTAGAAGAGTTGGGAAACACAGGAGAGCACACAAAATTAAATAAAGGTCCTTTGTAATCTCGTTACCAAAAAATGTTTATTGTTAACATCTCAGAGCTGTGTATTAAGTTTCGAAACCCATTCTTATTCTGCCATGTCCCTCGGCATGGATATTATGAAAAAAATCTGAAATATACTAATTTCTATTCCGTTCAGTCAAGTTCACCAACTATTTACTGTGTGTCAAGCACACAGTCTTGTGTCTCTGAGTGTCAAGCATGCAAAAAATAATTAGGTAGGCTCTGTCTTGGAATAAAGGAGCTCTGGTGGTACAGTGGATAAAGCATTTGGCTGCTAATCAGAAGGTCAGCAGTTCAAACCCACTAGTTATTCTGCAGAAGGAAGGTGGGGCAATCTACTTTCGTAAAGATTTACTGCCTCAGAAACCCAATGGGGGTCTCTGTGAGTTGGAATTGACTCTTCGGCAGTGGGTTTGAGTTTTGGAATAGCTTATAGTTCATTGTAGTTGTTTTTTATAAGCATTATAGCTGTATTTTAGATTCAGTACAAATATATGTTTACTGTTGATGAATTGGAAGGCATTTGTTTTTCTTCTTTTTGATGAAAATTTGGAGAAAAATTGCCCATGTAATGATGATATCCTGTGTCCCCTGAGAAGCAAGGAACACGATAGGATTAAGCAGAAGCAGTTCGCCCCTTGCTATTGAGTTGATTTCAACTAGTAGTTATTCCTCGTTTGTCAGAGTAGGACTGTGCTCCACGGGGTTGTCAGTGGCTGCGTTTTCAGAAGTAGAATGCCAGGCCCTTTTCTCCGAGGCCCTCCTAGGTGGACTTAGACTTCCAGCCTTTAGGTCAGCACAACCGTTTGCCCCTGCAGGGACTCTGGTATTAAACATGCAAAGGACTTATTAGGGAAAAGGCCTATGAGAGAAAATGAGGAGGAATCCATTGCAAGTTTGTTACCATACTTCTTTCGGTAGAGATAGAGACTCCTGTTAAGGAAGTAGGATTTCTGAGTAAAACACTCTTGTGATATCTGTTTCCCTACCTTTCTGACTGTTCAAGATTTTTTAAAATTGCCTCCTTCATCTACTTCCAAAAAATGAGCCAGTGAAAACCTTGTGGATCACACTGGTCTGATCCCGTTGTGCACAGAGCTGCTATGAGTTAGGGGCTGTCTCAACAGCAAACAAAGCAACAACAGCAACAAGATAACTGGGCATCTCAAGAATCTGGAAATCTTCCATTATTTTATGATACTGTTATGCAGATGTATCTTCCTAACAGTCCAAGTTTTGTTTCACAGGGGTGGATGTCACCTCAGCTTCATATACACCTAAATGCCACACTTATGTTCCTTCAACCAAAGCCTCTAAATGAAGAGAACAGTGGGAACACGACCTTGTAAAAGTACATGCATCCTATCGTTTTAATCTGCTTAAGATTGTACAAAAATTCTTCTCATTCTCCCTACCCCCAGCACAAACACTACCCAGGTAGCCTGCATTGGAGTTAGACAGAGGTCTTTTTATTTGTAATTCTGGAGAGTAAGGGGCCCTTTCTGAAACTGATTCTTGAGGCTGGCAGTATTTCTGACCACAGTAGATTAAGTCGCCACTTTTCTTTTGGAAAGAGAATCCGCAGCATATGGAATTATAAACCTAATTAGTTTTTAAAAGATATATTTCTACACTGTTGTTGTTGTTAGTTGCCATCAAGTTGACTCCGACTCATGGCCAGCTTATGTGTAATGGAATTAAATGTTGCCGGCCCTGCTCCATATTTGTGATCTTTGATATTTTAGTCCATTGTTGTGGCTATTGTTTCACCCATCTCCTTGATTACTGTACTGCTTTCAATAATACTGATATGAAGGAGCTCTGGTGGTTCAGTTGTTAAAGCATTGGGCTGCCATCCAAAAGGTCGGTGGTTCAAACCCACCAGCCACCTTATGGGAGAAAGATGAGGTAGTCTGCTTCCGTGAAGATTTACAGCTTTGGAAACTGTATGGGACAGTTCTGCTTTGTCTTATGGGCTTGCTATGAGTTGGAATCAACTTGATGGCAGTGGGTTTGGTTTTTTGGTTGTAAGTGATAAAAATTTTCCCAAGTCTTTCATAATTTTTTAATTATGAAATTTTTCTCTTCTATCTTGGGCTATTGAACTGTATTATCTTATTGTTCATTTTTTTAATTGTTGTTTAGATTCTGATTTGAATTCCTGTCTAGTATTCCAATTTATCATCAATTTTTTCTTTTTAAATTAAGATTCAGGCAATCTTGAATTATTCATGCTTTAAATCATCTTCTAGCTGTTATGATGATGAAAGTCAGTGGGGAGACCTCTGTATATGTAGGTAAAGTTACAATTTCCACCTACTAAGATTGTTGTTGTTGTTGTTGTTGTGTGCCGTCGAGTCGGCCCCGACTCCCAGCGACCCCTCCTTGGGTTTCCGAGGCAGTATCACTACGGAAGTAGTATTGCCCAACCTTCCTTCCGAAGATTAATGCCAATCAAATGTGTTTTTTTTTTGTATATATATGTAAAGATAAAATTAATGTCTATTTTTTTTTTTTTTTAAACTACAGATCCAGATGTAGCCTTCGTACCTCCGGGAGGGACGGATTATTTAGTCATCGCGGAGGAGGATGACTCTGCCCTCATACCCTGCCGTACAACTGACCCAGAGACTGCAGTAACCTTGCGCAGTGGTGGTGAGGTGATTCATGCCTCGTATGACAGCAAACAGGGCTTTAACGGAACGTTCACTGGAGGGCCCTATATCTGTGAGGCCACCATCAAAGGGAAGACTTTCCAGACCATCCCTTTTAACGTCTATGCTTTAAAAGGTGCTTGTCCCCTCTCCCTCCTTTAAGAGCAAAAGGCAAAAACATCAGATGCATGTAGCATTAATAAGACCTTAATCACTGGTGATGGAGATTTTGAATTTCCACTTGGAGATTTAGAACCCTGCCTTTACTATACAATGTTAGGCTGACCTTTGGGGCCATGGTAATACTGCTTGAAATTACTAAAAGCAAAAAAGCTTTCTTACCTTTGTAAGATTTCATTTTTCATCAGTTGACTTCAAAATACTATAAGGAATTCTTTTCTTGCATAAGCCTCTTATTCACATTCCTGACCACAGAGGCCCTAAAAACAAATATATGTTCATGGGGGTTGGATGCGTAGATTAATTTCAGCAACTTAGGTGGTTTTGGTTTTGAGAAAAGCTTGGAGTTGTAGACTTCATCCCTTTGATCTGAGTAGGTAGAGTGAATGGTAAAGTATAATGCAAGTTCAGGTCAGTAGGTATTTTTTGAGCACTTACTGTATACATGTTGATATGCAGCAGGTCAAGAGTGTGCCATATAAATATTATTACGCGCTTATTTTATGCCAGGCCCTGTGTTAGGTACTGGAAAAGTGCTGGTAATGACAGGGAAGTAGAATGGAATTGGGGGGAGAATAAATGATGGGGTAAGAGCAAAGTACCGAAAGAAATGCCAGGCAGTGAAGGTTGGCTGATTGCATAAATGAAGAAATACATCAGTGAGCGCGATTACAAAGTAGTAAAACCATAATGAACCCAAGTGGTCAGAAGTGTGGTGTTCTGTTAAATTGGAACTGGTTATAGTTGCTATTATTGTTAGTTTGTATTCCTACATTACACACACACACACACACACACATCAGTTGCTGTAGAGTCAGCTCCAACTCATGGCAACAGCATGTGTGTCAGAGTAGAACTGTGCCCTATGGGGTCTTCAGTGGCTGATTTTTTGGAAGTGGATCTCCAGGCCTTTCTTCTGAGTTACTTCGGGGTGGACTCAAACTGAGCCGCTCAGCCTGTTAACAGTTTGTACCACCCAGGGACTCTATAATTACATGTTGCTAAAAGGGCAAGGAGGCCCCATCTTCCGGCCTCCTGCATGTCCCTCGGTGTCTCACTCAGCAATGCATGTTTCTTGCGTCTCTTTCCCAGCAGTGCGTGTCTCTTTCAGGAGTGCGTGTCTCTTTCAGCAGCACGTCTTCCTCAACCAGCAGTCAGAGAGAGTTCTGGCTTCTAGGAGGCCTCCTTTTGAGCCTGGCAGAGTGCCCAAACCAACCAATCATAACATCAGAGTTCTAAACCTGAGAGAGAGTGGGAACCTCCTAGAACATTGTTTTTTGCCATCCCCAACATAAATACCCCAGGTGGACAACTTTAGCAATCAGGAGCTCCTCAGTTGCTCATAGCAAATCCCATCTTGGAGTTTACGAAGGCTTATGGGTAGAAAAGCCACACTAAGTAATTTACTACTTGCACATGTCAAATTGTGTATACCAACTCAGAATGAAGGACGTGAGATTGTAGAGACTTTGTCTTGAGTAAACTGGCTTGCGAATTGTTTTTTCAGGGTTTTATTACACACACTCTCACACACACACACATACAACTCTTACAGATCCTATTAAAAACAACAAAAAGACCCCAAAAACCTTATGGGATTCTAACTCCACTGTGGATATTTAGGTCCTCGTGTTTGTTCTTCTTTTTGTCAAACAGCCACATCAGAACTTGACCTAGAAATGGATGCCGTGAAAACTGTGTATAAGTCAGGGGAGACGATTGTGGTCACTTGTGCAGTCTTTAACAACGAGGTGGTTGACCTTCAGTGGACTTACCCCGGAGAAGTGGTAAGTGCCTGCAAGGCTTATGGGAGCATGCATTGGAGCCCAGTGAGACTCATAAGACATAGTTCCAGTTACGTCTGTCACCGACGGGGGCACATCGCTGAGCTTTTGCAGACCTCAGTTTCCTGGCTCTACATTGTGCATAACTGACTAGATGACTGTTTCAGTTTCTTAGTGCTGTTGTAACAGAAAAACCGCCCCCCCCCATCAAGAGGCTTGTTATGTTGTTGTTATGTGTCATCGAGTCGGACCCGACCCATAGTGACCCCTCCTTGGGTTTCCGAGGCAGTATCGCTACGGAAGTAGATTGCCCCATCTTCCTTCCGAGGAGTGGCTGGTGGGTTATAAGTCCAAATTCAGGTTTGGCTGTAGAGTAAAGTCCATTCTCGTCTATTTCAGCTTCTTTAGGTGGCAGTAGAAGTTCTGGTAACCTAGTGCCTAAGGCACTTGACTGCTAATCAGAAGGCTGGCAGTTGTAAACCCACCAGCCACTCCTCTCGGAAGGAAGATGGGGCAGTCTACTTCCATAGTGATACTGTGGAAACCCAAGGAGGCATCTCAACTCATGGCACATAACAACAGCAACAACCACAACATAGCTGGCAGTCTTTGGAGTTCCTGGGCTAGAGTTCCTGGGCTAGTACAATCGACATCTCCCATTGCCTCTGGGCTTATTCTACTCTTTAATCACTCAGAAGTGATTAGATTGAGGACACACCCTACACTGATATGGCCTCATTAACAAAGAGAACCCTGTTTCCAAATAGGACTACATCCACAGGTTGTTGTTGTTGTGGTTATGTGCCCTCAATGGAGGTTAAAATGTCAACATACATTTTTTAGGAAGCCACCATTCAAGCAGTAATGACCTCTGAGGGTCTGTGATCAGTGGAAGAGTTTGAGGTGACAGTAGCTGGATCACCACAGAAGGCATATAGATTGTGCATTAAGCCTTCTTTCCAGAAGTCAGAGAGAGGTGGGTTCTGTGGCTTCAAGATAACAACCAAAAAGTTGGAAAATCTAAAAACAAAACACACGCACACAAAAACAGTGGATTTAGAAATGTTCGAATTGCTGGGGCATTGGTTAAACCAAAAACCAAAGTCACTGTCATTGAGTCATTTCCAGCTCATAGCTACCCCTCCTAGGGGTTTCCCAGGTGGTATCTATCTAATGGGTATATTGCCGAATCTTCCTTCCAAGGAGTGGCTGGTGGGTTTGAACTGCCTGGCTTCTGGTTAGCAGTCAAATGTCTTAGGCACTACGCCACCAGAGCTTCCTGGGACATTGGTTGAGTCCCATTTTCTTAGGTCCTGTGCTCTTTGGGTTATGAGGCATTTGGTTCTGTTGATTTCTCCCCTCTCCCTTGTCTGCTGCCTTGCCATACAGATTCTGCCTCCTACCTGCCTTCTGTTTCTTTGCACGACTCGCCTTCGGTGAGCAGTCATTGCTTTAGTCATTCAGCAAAGAGTTAGTGACAATTGCTAAATCCAAGGCACTGTGTTAGAAACTGATACCTGCACAGAAGGAGGGAGAGGGGAGGTCGAAGCGAGGAAGAGAGCCATCGTGGTGTTTCTGAGTCACTGGAGATTCTGCACAGTGTCCCGTTCTTTCTCAGACATTGTGCTGTTTATAGGAGAACCATACGTAAGAAGGACCCAAGGTAGAAATGATTAACAGTATTTACTACACTGGCCTCATGGAGAACATAAACCAGGTGTACATTTTTTCTCTTTATTCCTGAGTTGGAACTTTCTGCTTTTTTATTTTTTTTTCAGTTGATAATTTTCTCTGCTATTACCCATTTCTCTTCCTCTTTTTACCTGTTTGTCTCCTTCATTCTTTTGCTGCCACTCTTCCTTTCTTTCTGAGGCACCTGATAGAAGTTGGGTGTTTTCACATATTGCCTTAAAAAGCTCGTGCATTGACGGGATAGCCACGTTCAGTATGTGTACATCTTCCCTAAGAACCGAAGCTATTAGGTTTTGTTGTTTATGTTGTTCATTTCATTGCCTTTACTCCTTAAAACATAAACATCTTTTTTTCTCATTTATTGGTGATAGACATTTTTTCCAAACTAAAGTACATGCTACTTGGCCCCAAAATATATCATCAAAGTAATTGTTTTTAAAAACTTTTTTCCTGATTATAAAAGTAATCTGGGTTTATTGTTGAAATTTTGTAAAATATAGAAAATCAGAGGACAAGCTTTTCTGAGCATCATAGTTAATATTTTAGGAAGATCAGTTCTTTAATTATTTTTTATATGTAAGTATTTTATACATAGATCCAAAACCAAACCAAACTGTTGCCATCAAGGTGGCCCTTGGTGACCTTGTGGGTCAGTCGTGCTGTGCTCCGAAGGTTTCAGTGGGGATGACCTTTCAGAGGTAGACTGCTCGGGCTTTCTGCTGAGGTGACTCTGGGTGGACTCCAGCAGCCACCTTTCTGGTTAATAGCTGAGTGTTTAACCATTTGCACCATCCAGGGATTCTGCATGTCACACATCACTTAATGTGATGTACACAGTCACACATCACTTAATGTCCACAATACATACTGTATAGGACGTTGTGTGATCTGGATGTGTGAATATCATATTGTAACCTGGTCCTGCTTTTACTTTAAGCGTTTCAAACAAGCTTCGTGCCTTAGCTGCGATCATCAGTGTGCTGGAAGGGACTCAATTTTGTGTTAGGTGCTCAGTCCCCGTTATTAGCAGTTTGTGCATATCTGATATAGATCCCTCTTATGTTTTCTTTAGCATTGTAGCTTTCAGTGGAGCTGACTCTTTAACAGCTTGGAGAATTTTTTCTTTGTTTTTGAGGATCATCAGGATTATTGAGTGGGACATGCCTAAATCATGAGCAATAGTGTTCACTGATTTTCTACCTTCGTGTTGTTGAGTAACCTTTTGCTTCATACATCGATACTTCTCCTTTGCCTCTTGCTGTTGCTGTCACGAGCACTGGTTTTGCTGTGTATGGGAGCCATGATACACTTCAGGGTAGTATTTTCAAAAGAAAATTAGACAAAGAGATAATTTGAGTGCTCCAACACTCAAGAGACACATGATATACAAGATTGGATGCTCCTGTCTATGAGTTGAAGCATGCACTGTTATACAGTAAACATTTTAGATAGAAAGTACAGTACAGTGCATGCATAAACCAGTAACAGTTTTTATTATGACTACCAAGACATATGTCTTATAGGTTATATATTTACTGTACCACTTTGTGGTTGCTTTGTATACCAGAGACATGAGATACGTGTGTTGCCTACAGGAAGCTGTTGTGTTTGCTATGTCTATTCTCCAGTCAGGATTTTGGAACTCCATTATAACCTTATGTGACCACGTATGTATATGCAGTCAGATGGTGCCCAAAGATGCAGTACATGACTGTATATATGTTAATAATTAGTAACTATTGTTACATGTTCTTTTCCTCAGCAGTGTAGAACAAGCACCTTCTTATGTTATTAAATATTTTTCTAAAGCAATTTTTTAAGCAGCTAGTCTTTTAAAAAGTTGGCTTGCCTCCCCTTCTGCTGCAGAAAGGCAAAGGCATCACAATGCTCGAGGAAATCAAAGTTCCATCCATCAAACTGGTATACACTTTGACAGTCCCTGAGGCCACAGTGAAAGACAGTGGAGATTATGAATGTGCTGCCCGCCAGGCCACCAAGGAGGTCAAAGAAATGAAGAAAGTCACCATTTCTGTTCATGGTACAGTCAGCTTTCTAAACTGTCAGTCATCCATGCTATTTGGGATCTGCTATGCAGTAATTATTATCTAATGGAAACTTTTCCCTGTACAGAGAAAGGGTTCATTGAAATCAAACCCAACTTCAGCCAGTTGGAAGCTGTCAACCTGCATGAAGTCAAACATTTTGTCGTGAACATACAGGCCTACCCTCCTCCCAAGATATCCTGGCTGAAGGACAACCTGACGCTGATTGAAAACCTGACTGAGATCACCACTGATGTAGAACGAATTCAGGAGATAAGGTAAAGGCAGACTTTTCCAAAGCATGTGTTTTCTTTTTAGTATGTGGCCCTAGATAGATAGGGATGTGTGTTTGTCTTACAACTCAAACTAAAAGTCTAGAAACCTTAACAGTTTGAATTAAAAAATACTTCAAGTCAAGTAGTTTTAATTATAGCATTGCAATTTGATAATAGTATGTTAAACCAAAAACCAAACTCACTGCCATCAAGTCGATTTTGATTCATGGCCACCTCCGTTGGGTTTCTGATGCTGCAAAAACGGCAAGGAGGCCACATATTCTGACCTCCTAGAACCCCACAAGAGGAAGGCAGAATCACCGTCAATAGCACAAGGCCTATTACTGCAAGGCCAGACATGCTGCCTCCCTCCAGCCCTTTCTCCAACCATTCCTCCCAAAGCACCCACCACCTCTCTCCTGGGTTCGCTAATTTGCTGCAGTGGCCACACAGAGCTCACAGATGATGGGGTTTATTAGGGAAGCACCACAGGCTACAATTCAAGTTCAGGAAAAAACGCTCAGTCTCTCTCCCAGCCCACCGTTCCTTGGCCAACAGTCTCTCACAGTCTCTTTTCCAGGAGTGCATGTCTTGGGTGTCTCACTCAGCAATGCGTGTGTGTCTGTTGCATCTCTTTTCCAGCAATGCGTGTCTCAGGAGCCCATGTCTCTTTCAGCAGCACGTCTTCCTCAACCAGCAGTCAGAGAGCGTTCTGCCTCTAGGAGGCCTCCTTTTGAGCCTGGCAGAGTGGCCAAACTAGCCAATCATAGTATCAGAACTCTTAAGCATGTGAGAGGGAGTGGGAACCTCCCAGAACATTGTTTTGTGCCACTCCCAACAGAAATACTCCAGGTGGACAACTTCAGCAATTAGAAGCTCCTCAGTTGCCCACAGAAAATCTCACCTTGGAGTTTACAAAGACTTATGGGTAGAAAAGCCACACTAAGTAATTTACTGCACCACAGATGCTGTAAATCTTTATGGAAGTAGATTGTTCCAATCTTCCTTCTGCGGAGCAGCTGGTGGGTTTGACCGCTGACCTGGTTAGCAGCCAAATGGCTTACCCACTATGCCACCAGGGCTCCTTATAGTATATTAGATAGTATTTACTTATAATGAAAAGAGAGAAAAGATGAAAAGTTCTGCTCCCCAATGAATCCAGCTAGGATTGGAAGCAAGAAAGTAAAATGGGACCCACTTGGACTGCATATGTCTTTCTTAATATGGATGCTCATCATCCATAATGAGAGCAAACAAGTATGGTGATTCCATTTGCAAAGGCAATTATCATATAAACTTACATGAAGTGAAGCATTATGGGTTTAATTTGAAACTCATTTGCCCCAGTCAAGACCTGTATAGGAACTAAGAGTAGAGCCTGGTTCCATTTGTTTAGGCGAGAGATATGAAATGGTTAGTTTAGATTCAATCAATCTGCCAATAGACTGTTCTCCATGTTTTAACTGTTGTCCTTGGAAGGAAGGTTGGGCAATCTACTTCTGTAGTGATACTGCCTTGGCAACCCAAGGAGGGGTCGCTATGAGTCAGGGCCGATTCAATGGCACATAACAACAACAACAGAGTTTTGAGTGAGATACCACTCAGCCTCAGTCTCCTCATTTATAAGGTGGGGTTAATAATACCTTATGTCTTAAAGCAAGGAGTTAGATCAGATGCTATTGTGAGTTCTCTTGCAGCTTTAAGTCATGGTTACAATCTAAGAGTCAGCAGTACATCTTGAAAGGCCCCACTAATCCAGTTCTAGCCCTTGTCAGAAATCATCCCAAAGAGATGAGTCAGGGAAGAAAGAACAGAACTTCTCTCATCATCTCACTTAACCCCAGGATTTGCTTTCTTTTTTCTGGACTAAATTCCATGAGTAATTGTGGAGCTACATGTGAGAAAATGGATTTTTTGATCTCTGTAGAACAATGATTGAAAAGGAAGTACAATGCAGAATCTGAAAGGCTGTCTGGTGACCTGAAATGAAGTTGCACAAAGGTGGGCAGTTTCGAGCTTTGCAGTAGACTGTGAGGAAGAGATGAGAAGGGTGTTTGTTAGCTGTCACTTCAAACCATGTGTTAGCACTTTCTGCAAGCCGTAATTAATAGTAACGAAAGACAAGCTCACCAACTAAGTGGTTCCGGAAAGCTGCTATATGGATATAAGAAGTCCTTTAGCATACCTTTTTTTTAGTTCTTACAATATTTTTCTGATTCCTATTATGTGTATTAGGAGCTCTGGTGGCATAATGCCTAAGTCATTTGACTGCTAACCAGAAGGCTGGTGGTTCAAACTCACTAGCCACTCCTTGGAAGGAAGGTTGGGCAATCTACTTCCATAGAGATCCTGCCTCAGAAACCCAAGGAGGGGTTGCTATGAGTTGGATCTGACTCAAAGGCAGAGTGTTGCATTGCGTTGTTATGTGTATTGTTAATCCTAACTTGTGAGGATGGTGCAGTACCGGGCAGTGTTTCGTCCTGTTGGACATAGGGTCCCTATGAGTTGGAACCAACTCAGTGGCATCTAACAATAACAACAACGTTATGTGCTGGGAGACATGAGGATGACCAAGATGGGTAGGGTTCCTGGCTTCATGGAGCTTAAAGCCAGTGTACCCATTGGCCTTCTTGATCAAACAAATGCAGAAAATGAACAACAGATGATCCTTTGGTAATCAGAAGACAGGGTGCCTGAGGAAACTCTCTGGGGAAATCCAGTTCTGAAGCGTGTTCAGTATGGTACAACAGAGCCCAGTATCTTCTCATCACAGATCAGGGCTTCAGCAGCTTGGACTAGAAGACTTTACCTTTTCAGATTGTTTTGAGCCTCCTAAATGCTTTCAGGAGCTCTGGTAGCATAGTGTCTAAGACACTTGACTGCTAACCAGAAGGCTGGCGGTTCAAACCCACCAGCCACTCCTCGGAAGGAAGATGGGGCAATCAATTTCCGTAGTGATACTGCTTTGGAAACCCAAGGAGGGGTCACTGTGAGTCAGGTCTGATTCGATGGCACATAAACAACAAAATGCTTTCATACACACAATCTCATTTAAATAACCCTCAAAATGACCTGTGCTATATGTAGTTACCTCATTTTACACATAAAGAAACTGAGGCACAGAGAATTGCAATAATGCCTAAGTACCTTCTCAACCCACAAGCAGTGCTCTTCTTCTCCATTCCAGTTGTTTTCCCACACTGTGATATTTTATTTAAGAAGGGCTATCAGTTGGGCAAGTACTATATTTATGCATGCCTGTGTGCACATGCACACATGTTGTACACACACATGGCCAAATGTCATTTATGATGAGTGTAAGAAATTTTGGGAAGATTTCCCTTTAATAATGTGTGGAACCATATTTTTTAAATTCATTTTTTGAATAGGTGATGAAACCCCATGCTTTAAAAGCAAACAAACAAAAATGAAGGTGCATTATAAAAAAACCTCACTCCTCTCCCACTCCTACCTGCCCATTAGTTCCCCTCCTCCCCACCTACCACAAGGAATGCTTTCATTAGTTCTGTTAAGTTCTTGTGAAACCTTCCAGAGTTTCTTCAAGCAGAACAAGCAAGTGGAAATGCTAGATCCCTGAGATTTTTCCATGTCAGGCACACAGAGAAGGGCCTCTTCTTTTTTCCAGTGCTATTCCATTGTTTGGCTGAACCACCAAATATTTAGGGGAACCAAGTATTTCTTTGAAAGGTTAAAATTAAGGTTTTGTTTTTTATTTGTAAAAATGCTCGTAGGATGGTTATGCTCCCGTCCAAATGTCAACCTTTATCAGGGCTGGTTGCTCTTGGAGCCATGCAAGCTGTTCCTCATTTCCCAATGCCTAGTTTTCTGTTGGAAGAATTGTCTGTAACTTGGATCTTCAACATGTGGGAAATGTATTGAAAATCCTAGAAAAGAGATGCTGGAGAGAAAAACAAAACAAAACAAAAAACAGTTTTGTTTTTTTTTTTAATTTTTTTGCAGTGTTCCCTTCCCTCCCCTTCCACCCCTGGTAACCAACAAAGAAAGTTTCCTTCCATATATAAATCTTTCCTTGACTTTTTACAATAATGAACTAGTACTGTATTTGTTCTTCTGTGATTGACTTATTTCACTCAGCATAATGTCCTCCAAGTTCATCCATGTTATGCGGTGTTTTGCAGATTCTACATTGTTTTTTAGTGTTGCATAGTATTCCATTGTGTGTACATACTGTAGTTTGGTTATCCATTCTTCTGTTGATGGGCACCTAGGTTGTTTCCTTTTTTTTTTTTTTCTATTGTATATAGTGCTGTGATGAACATGGGGGTGCATATATCTAAAATCAGCGTTTTTTTTTGGAATTTTTAGAAAAATAATTTTTACACTGAAGACTGTAATGGCTTAATAATTGGGGTTTGTTTAGGTGATACTTGTTGAAGCAAAAAAATCCTTTTCTTTTAAGGTATCGAAGTAAGTTAAAGCTGATTCGTGCTAAGGAAGAAGACAGTGGCCATTATACTATCATAGTTCAAAATGAAGATGATGTGAAGAGCTATACTTTTGAACTATTAACTCAAGGTATGTAAAGGCAGTGTAAAGACAGTGGCAGCTCAGTGAATCCGGCACTTTTCTATTAGGTTAAGAATGGAAAAGAACGTTTTAGTGAGGAAGCAGGGATATTGGAGGTAGCTTTGTTGGCCAGAATGAATTCAGGTAATTTTGAGAGGTTCCAGGTTACTCTAGAACATCTGTCTGGGAATTCCTTGAGCTCTGGTAGCTTAGTACCTAAGGCACTTGACTGCTAATCAGAAGGCTGGTGGTTCAAACCCACCAGCCACTCCTTGGAAGAAAGATGGAGCAATCTACTTCCGTAGTGATACTGCCTTGGAAACCCAAGGAGGGGTCGCTGTGAGTCAGGTCTGACTCGACGGCACATAACAACAACAACAACATCTTCCTCAGCACCCATTTCTCAGTATGGCACTTCTAGTTCTGGGAAGACTGAAGGGGTGCTTTTTGATTCAGATGACCTTGGATTGTTCAGAGAGTCTGACCTTTTTGCTTAGTTTCCTTTGTAAACATTGCAAAGCAGCCCAATCATAATGACCCAAGTCTATTTGCATTCAGGTCTAGCATCTATTCACTGAGTGCCTACCATGGGCCAGGTGCTGTCTCAGATGGGCTCATGTAGTCCTCACAGTACATTTGAAGTTTGACATCAACATGTCTTTAATTTCTTTGACCTCAGATTAAAAAAAAAAAAATTCTTTAAAACTTGATACCATTTCGTAGATACACTTTGGTAAATGCTGTTTCATATTATACGTTAGCTCAGTGCATTAGTTGAATCCCAAACCATAATCTAATTTTAAAAGCTTCCTTTCCTCTAAGTCAAGTAACCATGGGGCCTTTTCACTTTCCTCACTCCAGATTTAAAACACTACAGGGCACAAATCCCAAAATATGGAAACTCTGAAAATGCTCTTAACCAGAGGTTCTGTCCAAATGTGAGTGCTACTCCACACACAACTGGTTTTCTTCCCCTCTAGGGTGGTTACTTGATTTGTAGGTTCAAATGCCATGTGGACAAGCTTTGAACTCACACTTCCAATTTGTAGTCCCCTGAGTTCTAGGACATGAACCCTTCAATTCTGACTTCCTCCAACTTCTTGCAGTTCCCTCCTCCATTCTGGACTTTGTTGATGACCACCATGGCTCTACTGGAGGACAGACTGTGAGGTGCACGGCTGGAGGAACCCCTCTTCCTGACATTGAGTGGATGATTTGCAAGGATATTAAAAAGTATGGAAACCAGTTTTTTTTTTTTTCTTTTTTCTTTTGTGGTCAGAATGTTTCTCCTTTGATAAAAAGGACTTTACGTGCCTTTTATTTCTTTTGTTGCTCTTTTTTTCCCTCCTTAACAGCTTTGTTGAGATATAATTTACATGCCATAAAATTCACCCTTTTAAGTATATAATTTTCTGGTTTTGAGTATATTCACAGTTGTGTAACCATCACCACAACCAATTTTAGAATATTTTCATCACTCCACAAAGAAACTCCATAGCCTTAGCTATCAAATCCCTAATCTCTCATTGCCCTGTAGCCTTAGGCAGCCTTTTCTATCTCTGTATGTGAGCCTATTGTCCATTTCATATCAATAGAAGCAGCCAACATATGATCATTTATGACTGGCTTCTTTCACTTCCATGATGTTTTTAAGATTCAGCCATGTTCTAGCATTTATTAGTACTTCATTCCTTTTCTGAATAATATTCCACTGTATGTATATACCATATTTTGTCTATGGACAATTGGACATCTGTATTATTTCCACCTTTTTGCTGTGTTGCTATGAACATTCATATACAAGTTTTTGCATAAGCATGTTTTTTATTCTCTTGGATATATACTTAGGAATGGAATTGCTAGGACATATGGTAATTCTCTGTTCAACTCCTTTTTTGAAACTTTATTATTTTTTATTGTGCTTTTGGTGAAAGTTTACTGAATAAATTAGTTTTCCATTTGATAGTTTGTACATAAAATGTTCCATGACATTAACTGCATTCCTCACAATGTGTCAGCACACTCCCCAGTTCCACTCTGGGTTCCCTGATGAGTGGGGAGAGTGGGTGAGAAGGGAGGGTGCCAGGGATGGGAAATGGGAAATGGTTACATATTCTTAAAGTTGAAATGTTCAGTCTGGCTATAGGTTCAAGGCTTTGGATTTGTAATATTTTACTGACCTTGTTTATTATGTCTGCCTCTTTTTCATAAATAGTTAACTTTCAGTTACCCACATGGAGTTTAATCTCTTTTTTGGGTATGCAGCTTGAAAGGCACAAAAGTTTTTTTTTTTTCTTTTTTCTAGGTTTCTCTTCATTTTTTAAAAAATGTGATAAAACATACAAAGTTGCCATTTTAACCATTATTAAGTGTACAATTCTTTGACATTAATCACACTCACAGTTTGCAACCAGTAGCTCTATTTCTAAAACTTTTTCACCAACTCAAACAGAATCTCAGTATCCATCAAGTACTCCACAAGTTATAGTGTTAATCTGTACGCAGAATAAGAAAGTCAACTTGCAGCAACCCCAAATGCAGAAAAGGTCAGAAGTACTTGCCATATTAGATTATCCTCCTGGCTGCCCTCACCTCCACTGCTCCCGATAACTGACTTTATATTTATGTCCTTTTCCTTTCCAGATGTAATAATGAAACTTCATGGACGATTTTGGCCAATAATGTCTCAAATGCCCTCACTGAGATCCATGCCCGAGACAGGAGTACCGTGGAGGGCCAAGTGACCTTCACCAAAGTGGAGGAGACCATTGCAGTTCGATGCCTGGCTAAGAATCCCCTTGGGGTTGAGAATCGGGAACTGAAGCTGGTGGCTCCCAGTGAGTTGCTCAACGGTCAGAACAGTTCTCTCTGTCTCAGCATTCAGCTGAGCTCTGTCTCCCTCTGGCAGAACTTTGAATCCCAGATGGGGTCAGGCAGGCATGGAGGTCGCCAAGCAGAAATTGAACCATGGATGCACGTGAGGGGCCTTCTCTGAGCATCTGTGTGGGAGCTTTTTTGTCAAGATTGGGATCCAAAACTGCATCTTGCAGAAGCCCGTTAGCATCTTGCTTGTCCAATGGTGTAGCTACCTGATCTCTTTAGTCTAAACATCAGTGTGTGGGTAAGGAGGATGGAGAAGGAAGATCTGTCTTGTTGGTCCTCATAACAGTTGAGACAAGTTGAATTCTTCAAAAGAAAAAGAATAAAAGCTTAGGAAAGCCAAAAGCAATATAAGCAAAATTCAGTCTCTCAAAAATAAAGCTTATAAAGTAGGGGTTTTTGAATTTATTGAAACTGGACTATGACGCATGGTGACCCTATGTGAGTCAAAGTAGAACTGTGCTCCATAGGGATTTCAGTGGCTGAGTTTTCCTAAGTAATTTGCTAGGCCTCTGGGCAGACTGGAACCTCCAACCTTTCAGTTAGTTGCTGAATGCATTAACCTTTTGCGCTACGTGTGGACTCCTCCGAATTATAGTAGCTCTCAATTTCATTTATCAGTCCGTATTACTCTAATGTACATTTTGCCCAAAAGGTTAATTTTGGAACGTGTTGAGAGTATTGAGATCCCCATATTTTTGTCCTTTTGAAAGGAAGGGTAAGAGGAGATGTTTCGCGCATATAGCTGTTGGAGAGTATCACTTGTCCCTGTCATGAGCCATGCTGCCGTCCCACTTCCCATCCGTCAGTGAGAGATTCCTGGCCCAAGCCCAGTCACACTGCCTTCCTTTCCTCCCACATGTTCACGAAGAAATTCTCTCCCATGTCTCTGTCTTGCCGTCTAGCTCTGCGTTCTGAGCTCACAGTGGCAGCTGCAGTCTTGGTGCTGTTGGTGATTGTGATCATCTCACTTATTGTCCTGGTTGTCATTTGGAAACAGGTAGATATTTTCTCAACTCAGAATCTTTGAATTCCATGAGAACAAGAATAGCAGCTAGGTTAATGCTTGGGACAGAGCAGAAGCTCAGTCACATGTTATATGTTGAATGAATGTTGTTGAATCCTACTGTGTCCACATACTTTGCTGCTGCAGTTAATTAAGCTTTGGTGCACTTGAACTTTGGTAACTCACCAGTTACCTGTCTTGGTCATTTATAGAAACCGAGGTATGAAATTCGTTGGAGGGTCATCGAATCAATCAGCCCTGATGGACATGAATATATTTATGTGGACCCCATGCAGTTGCCTTATGACTCGAGATGGGAGTTTCCAAGAGATGGACTAGTGCTTGGTAAGCTCCTACTGGGGTGATCGCCCAAGACGTTTTTAAAAAAAGTACTGTGTTTTTGGTGAAGATTTACATATCAGTTTAGGTTTCCATTCAACAATTTCTACACACATTGTTCAGTGACATTGGTTACATTCTTCATAATGTATGAACATTCTCATTATTTCTATTCTGGTGGTTCTGTTTCTGTTAATCTAGTTTCTCTGTCCCCCTTACCTTCTCAACTTTGTTTTGAAGTAATTGTTGACCATTTGGTGTCATATCAATGCTTTTTTAAAGGAACACAGTATTCACATGTGATACTCTTTATTTTGTGAACTGAACCAATCTGTTATTTAGCTAAAAGCTGTCCTTAAGGGCTAGGTTCAATTCAAAGCTTAAAAAGTATCTCAAGGCAATAGATTTGGGAAGTCCTTCAGTCTCAACCAGTCCAGTAAGTCTGTTTTTTTTTTACCCCTTAAAGAATTTGAGGTTCTATTCCACATTTTTGTCCCATTGTATCAGGATCCATCTACTGTGGCCATGACCAGAATGTCCAAAGCTCCTTTTTGATTTATACATAACCTTACTGTTTGTCTCAGAAGGAAGATTGGGCAGTCTACTTTTGTAGTGATACTGCCTTGGAAACCCAAGGATGGGACGCTAAGAGTTAGATCCAACTCGATGGCAGTGAGTTTATTTATTTATTTTTTTGGTTACTGTTTATAGGCCTATGTAGGAATAAAGACTCTGAGCTTGTGCTTAGAAAGAGCTGAGCGATGGAAATTTGCTTTTAGAAATATTTTTCAGTCTTAAAAATGAGTTAATTGCAGAAGGAGGACCAAACCACAAAAACCAAACTCACTGCCCTCAAATCAAACCCGACTCACAGCGACCCCTCCTTGGGTTTCCAAGGTGGTATCTCTATGGAAGTAAGATTGCCCTGTTTTCCTTCCGAGGAATGGCTGGTGGGTTTGAACCACTATCCTTCTGGTTAGCAGTCAAATGCCTAAGGCACTACCCTACGAGAGCTCCCAGAAGGAGGACATTAGGTTGGAAAAAAAAAAAAGAAAAGAGAGAAGCTGAATAAAGTATGTACTTTAATAAAAAAACGAGTTAATTGAATCGTTGTAATTATTTTTATCCTGCTCTATAGCAAATTGTAGTTAAAGACAATTGTACAAAGGGAGAAAAGACGTATGAGGGGCCTGGCAGGGATATCCAGCAGTATGGTTTTGGTTTGGAAATATATGAATTGAAATGAGATGAATTTCTCTGACTAAAAAGGAACAGATTATAAATGAAAACACCCACAAAAGACATTTTGATCCAATACATTCTGAGGATATATTACATTAGTTATATATATATATGTATATAAAACTTTAGGAAGATTTTAAAGTAAATAATGTAAAAACAACCAAGCCAACTTATCACAGACTTTTCAAACATTTCAACCCTAGGCTGAGACCAAGTGTGTGATGCTTTATAGTCCAAGGGATTTTTTTCTTTTTTTTTTTTAGTTGCTGATTTCTGAATGAATGAAAGCATGACAAAGATAAATAAGAGTTAGAGCTATAAATTGTTTTCCGATGAATGTACTAATGGTTATGTCCTTTGAAGGATGCTGTTCTGGTTACCTAGTGCTGCTCTGACAGGAATATACTACAAATGGGCTGGCCTTAACAACAGTAATTTATTCTTACAATTTGGAGACTTTAAACCCAAGTTCAAAGTGCCAAGCTCTAGGGGCTGGGTGAAAGCCATCTCTGCCTCCTGCTCCCAGCCCACTGAAGCTAGAGGCTTTTCTTCACTCAGACAACTGCTGGCTGTTGAGGCTGCCAAGCCCAAGGTTGACAAGTAAAAAGGCACAGTCCTGATGTTACCAAACCACATGGCAGGCCATTAACTCAAGTACATTATAAGTCCCAAGGTCAGCAGAGCATGGCAGGCTGCTGAACAATGACATGGCTACATGCAGGGTCTAAGCGTGCCATAAGCTAGAGACCATTCCCAAGGCTTCTCCTTATATACAAGAAGCAGACCCATACCCAGGCAGACCACATGCCCAGGCAGCTACTCAGCTGCTTGTGGTAGATCCCACCATGGAGTTGATTGCCAGTCTCATCATGGGGAATAACTCCCACCAGCTGCCCAGCCACTCAACAAGGCCCAGCCAAGTTGACACACAAACATAACTACCACAGATGCTCAGTGCATTTTTTAATCATCCACCTGTCTCA
>NW_006921740.1:1702457-1732178 GCF_000298275.1 Orycteropus afer afer
AACAACAACAACAGGGCCCTAAGTTTTCTCTTTATTAATTTTTCCTTCTGTTTTGCACAGAGGAGTGAGAAGGTTAGGGGAATTAAGAAGTAATAAAATGATGGGGAAAAAGGTAAAATCCTTAATATTCCATGAGACATCCCTTTGTGCCTGTTATGAGTGAGTTGCAGGTGAAGCAACACCTCTCTAGGTACAGTTTCTAGCAGTGCAAACATGCAGTAAGAGGCATTGCCATGCCATCAGTGTCCTTTATGAGCTGAGTCTTTCCCTGGATTGTCTCTACACAGTGACCCTGACCAGCAGGAAATGCCCCTCACAACTGAGCTCTTTAAGGGTAGAAACAACAGCTTTGATTTCTTTTTGTTTCTTGTAACATGAAGCAAAATGCACTTCTCCCTGGCCACATCTAGCCTTTGCTCTGGTGGCCTTCCAAACAATCAGGCAGCAAGAAGGCCAGCTCACAGTTTTCACTTAATCACTTCTTAGAATCAGTGATGCTGAATACTGAACTATTTCCAGTAGTTAAGGATTTATTGATGCAAAAGATGTCTCTATTTACAAGGGGGAAGCAGAGGGTAGAGATCAGGGGTCTTGGGCGAGAGCCACGGAGAGCAAGTGCAAAGGAGCCAGGAGCTGGTAGACAAGAGTTCTCACACCACGGACGGGCTCACCCCCCTTTCTCCTGTCTGTGTTTGCCTTTCCCTTACAAATGTTATTTGACAAAAGCAATTACACTAATTTCCTCCCCTGTGGGCTCAATTCTGTTTTTGACATGATGACTTAGAAGAATAATTAGCTTACTTAATACAGGAAACACACCTACCCCAGCCCAGCTGTGCATCCAGGAGTGCTGGCCAGGCAAATAAGGCTGAGGATGGTGGTACACATTTGCTTGTGTTAATGATTTTGTTCGCCCACAGGTCGTATCCTGGGATCTGGTGCGTTTGGGAAAGTGGTTGAAGGAACGGCCTATGGATTAAGCCGGTCTCAGCCCGTGATGAAAGTGGCAGTGAAGATGCTAAAACGTAAGTGCCTCTTTCTAGAGATTTTTTGAAAATGGAGCTGTTAAGTGAGTTACTCAAAATCACACATTAGTAAATGCCAAATTTAGGACTAGATCCTGGTTCTTTTGACTCTAGATTTTATGTGTATTTAAACTATTTTGTCAGATTAATTTAGCTTGTTCTTGTTGCCTGCTACTTAGAAAGTCAAGAGTTTTTATATTCAGTGGCTTATTTTTTACTTAAACCAGTTGCTGTCAAGTTGACTCCAACTCATGATGAGCCAGTGGAACTGCACTCCGTAGGGTTTCAATGGCTGGTTTTTCAGAAGTACATCACTAGACCTTTCTTGCGAGGGACCTCTGGGTGGACTTGAACTTCCAGCCTTTTGGTTAACAGCTGAGCATGTTAACTGTTGACACCACCCAGGACTCCACCCTTAAGATGAGGGAATTAGTAATTAGTGTCCAGACTGAGTCACTGTCTGGTTCTTTTTTAGTCTCTTGGTAAATAAAATTGTATCCAGCAGAATTAGCCATGTTAATTGGTGTTTCCTGAAAACAGAAAGTAGGTGCCTCAGTTGACCTGATAAATGATTTCTTTCTTTAACAGCCACAGCCAGATCCAGTGAGAAACAAGCTCTCATGTCTGAGCTGAAGATAATGACTCACCTGGGGCCACATTTAAACATTGTAAACTTGTTGGGAGCCTGTACCAAATCAGGTAAGCTTACTGACCTGGGAGGAGGGATTTTCATGGAACACCTCTGGTTGTGAACATCCTTGAACCAGGTTTTTGAACTCCCATTCCCTTCCCCTAAACATGCCAGTGAATACATGTACCTTGAATGGAGTTGCTGGGATACAACTGAGTTGATGGAAACTCAATTATTTTTTAATTTAATTTTTTATTGTGCTTTAGGTGAAAGATTTTTTTTTAAATTTTTATAATGATGTGGGTGAAAGTTTACAGAGCAAATTCATTTTCCATACAGCAGTTCATACACATTTTGTTTCATGATATTGACTGCAATTCCCTGCAATGTAACAGCTCTCTTCCCACTTCCTCCCTGTAGTTACCTCTTCCCTGTGTCCTTCTTTCCTATGCATTCCTGCCCCCTAAGCTGTCTCCCTAGGCAAATACTGCCCTTCTGTTCTCCCCTGATTGATTGTTCTAAGGAGTGTATCACCTGGTGTAAATGTTCACCCTATATGCCTGTCTATTGTTTGGCTGGAAGCCATGGGAGTGAGCTCGATTCCAGACCTGAAGGGTAACTAGGGGCCATGGTCTTGGAGGTCTCACCAGGCTCTATCAGACCAGTAAACCTGGTCTTTTAAATGATTTTGAATTTTGTTCCACATTGTTCTCCCACTCTATCCAGGATCTTAGGTAAAAGTTTACAGAGGAAATTAGTTTCCCATTTAATAGTACATAAAATGATCCATGACATTGGCTGCATTCTCCATAATGTATCAGCACTCTCCCCATTTCTACTCTAGGCTCCTGCTTCCTTTTGTCCAAATTATCTACCATGTCCTATCTTCTCATCTTTCCTTTTGGGCACATAGAAGCTTATTTTTTTGACCAACATGGCTTATGAGTCCAAACATAGCAATTCATGGCTTTTCTGTTCTTCATTTTCATTCCCATCTCCAAACTGGTTTTGGCTCCTACAGGACCAATTTACATCATCACTGAGTACTGCTTCTATGGGGATTTGGTCAACTATTTGCATAAGAATAGAGATAGCTTCCTGAGTCGCCACCCAGAGAAGCCAAAAAAAGAGTTGGACATCTTTGGATTGAACCCTGCTGATGAAAGCACACGGAGGTGAGTGCACAGAGACACTGTAGTGTATCACTGTCATATGAGCCTCCCATCAGAAGAAAACATACCTTATGGACTCAATGCCTGCTGAGTCAGCCAAGATGTAGCAAGACTTAGAGTCAAGTCACTCTGCCCAGTCATCCTGTGACATGGTGTAGACAGATAAATGATGTCTGCAACTGTATCATATGGAGAGGCCTTGCTGATTGGGTTGAATGAAAGTGAGAATTGGAATGGTTCTGGGAGCTTTTCTGCTACTTGTTTGTGATCCACTTGTGTTGTTGTTGTAAGTTGCTATCTTGTTGGTGCTGACTCATGATGAACTTCTGTATAATAGAAACCCTGCTCAGTCCTGTGTATCTTCATGATCTTTGATATGTTTGAGTCTATAGTTGAGGTTATTGTGTCAAACCATCATATTGAGGGTTTCCCTCATTTATGCTTACCCTCTGGTTTGCCAAACATGATGGCTTTCTCTACTAATTGGTCTTACTTGGTGACATGTACAAAGTAAATGAGCGGAAGTCTCTCTGCCTTGCTTCTAAGGAGCATTGTGGTTGTGTTTCTTCTAAGACTGATATGTTCATTCTCTTGGTACCACAGTATTCTTTGCCAATACCACAATACAAATGCACTGATTCTTCTACTGTCTACCTATTCAGTTGCCCACCTTTTGCATGCAGATGAAGCGATTGAAGACACCATGGCTTGGGTCAAGTGGACCTTAGATATCAAAGTAACATCTTTGCTTTTTAAAACTTTAAAGAAGTCTTGCAGCTGATTTGCCCAATGCAATACATTGTTTGATTTCTCGACTACTGCTTCCATTGTGGTCCCCTTAGGACCTAGGAAATACAACTTTGGCTAATGATGCTTGAGTTCTTGTAACTCAAGGGTAACTGTCTGGATACCTTTTAGTTTGAAGTACTGGCCTTTGCTGGGCTTATAAATCAAGCCAATGGTAGGAATCCTCACTGCAGAATCCAACAAGTGGCTATAAAAATCACTGTAGATTTTAAATTCTGTGAAGATCAGAAAGTACAATGATTTCACTTCTTATTAAATTACTTGATGGATATCAAATGGTGCTCAATATTATTAAGCAGTAGTAACTGTCTGCCAGGCCATGTAGTCACATGGCCCAGGTTCATAGCCTATGAATTGAAACTAAGAGAAAGGACAAAGACAATGCAATGGATTTTTCAAAGTTAAAAGTAATAGACTTACAAAATGTTATAAGTCTATGGGACCATAATGAGCCCTGGTGACACAGTCATTAAACATTCAGCTGCTAACCAGCATGTTGGTGGTTTGAACCCACCAGCTGCTCCACAGGAAAGAGATGTGCAGTCTGTCTCTGAAAGATTTATACCCTTGGAAATCCTATGGGGCAGTTCTATTCTGTCATACAGGATCACCATGAGCCAGAATTGACTTGACAGCAATGGGTTTTATGGGCACATAGCCCATAGTCTTAGGTGTAGCTATTCAGGATGTCTAGGTTCTTGTAGATAATGTGTTGGGACTGACACTGGAAACAAATGAATTAATAGATAAGTAAATAAATAAGTAAATAAGCAATAATAATTATGGCAGCTAACACTTGTTGGGCCCTTTATATGTGCCAAGTACCATGCCAAATATTCCTCTAGTCATTCCTATCTTTATAAAGGTGATTCATTCTTTCTTTGTCCTTAGGAAAATGTTTACTGGTCCCTCTTCTTCTCCCCAGATTATTTTCCTCATGTTCTATCATAACCTTCTTCCTTCAGAGCTTACCTGAGTTTGAGATCATTCACGTCTTTCTGTGATTATTTGATTCATGCTCATCTTCCCACAGGAAGGGAACAGATTGGTTTTGGTTTTGCTCATCTCCATAACCCCAGTGCCTACCACACACTGCCTGGCACATCCTAGGCACTTAGTCATCATCTGAGGTCCCTGGGTGGCTCAGTTCATGCTCACCTATTAACCTAAAGGTTGGCAATTCGAGCCCATCCAGTGTACTACAAGAGAAATGCTTGGCATTCTATTCCCATAAAGATTCAAAAAACCCAAAAAACCTCCTGCCATTGAGTCAATTATGACTTCCAGTGACCCTATAAAGATTACATAAAGACGACAACCAAGAAAAACCTATGGAGCAGTTCTACTCTGTAACACAGGTGGTCGCCATGAGTTGGAAACAACTCAATGACAGTGGGTTGTTTTTTTTTTATTAAGCCATGGGAATGAGGTCAATCCCAGGCCTGAAGGGTTATAGTCTTAGAAATTTCACCAGTCTGTGTCAGACCAGTAAGCCTGGTCTTTTTTATGATTTTGAGTTTTGTCCTACATTCTTCTCTCACTCAATACAGGATCTCCAATTTTGATCTCTTTCTGAGTAGTTGGCATTGGCAGCAGTTAGCCAGGCACCATCTAGTTCTTCTGGTCTCTGGGTCATGTAAGCTAAGGTTCTCATGGTCCATAAAGCCATGGTCCATTACACCCTTTCCATGTGTCTTTGATTTTCTTTACCCTTCTTTGCTCTGGCTGAGGAGAGACTAATAGTTGCCTGGTTTTTGTTTCTTTAACCATCATTTATTGAATGTTCAGTGACTGCACCAGAGGGAAACCCTGTCTAAGATTTCTTTTTATGTTTTTACAGTTACGTTATTTTATCTTTTGAAAACAATGGCGACTACATGGACATGAAACAAGCTGATACCACACAGTATGTCCCTATGCTGGAGAGGAAAGAGGTGTCTAAATATTCAGACATCCAAAGGTCTTTATATGATCGCCCAGCCTCATATAAGAAGAAATCTATGTTAGGTAAAGCTGTCTATACTTACTCATTGGGTATTGTGATCTTCCAGTGGTTTAATGTGAGACTTCACGTGGCTCAGAGGTAGGAATGGGGGTAAATAGATCTCCCAGGCCACCTGGTTGCTAATGCAAGTGCTGAAGGGTGCGCAGGGTTATAGGCACACCATTGCTGGTGTGTGACGTTTCTCCCAGGTCTGTGGCCTATGAATTGAAGAGAACAAATAAAGGCGCACTTATGTAATGAAGTTTTTGAACTTTAAATGTAATTGATTTAAAGAATTGTCCTTTCTGATGTAATGACCTTTTTAGTGTCAACATGCCCTTTTTTTAAAAAAATACATATGTTTTATTTTATTTTAGGTGCGAATATGCACAGCAAAACTTGCTCCCATTTCACAGGTTCTAGACATAATGCTGGGTTGTTCCTTTCTTCACATTGTATAAACATTCTCATTATTTATGTTCTAGTTGTTTCACTCCTATTAACCCAAACTCCCTGCCCCATCTCAACCTTCTCATCTAGGCTTTGAAATAACTGTTGATTACTAGTCTTATATAGATCATTTTTTTAAAAGAAAGCAATACTCAAGGGTATTCTTTACTCTTTTAGCTAAATTGTAACTTCGTTTAAAGGTGATTTGAGGGGATGGTTTCAAACATACCCTTTAAAAACAAAAATGAAAGCATGGTGATATTTCTTTTGTTAATGGCCTTATTTGGAAAAATTAAAAATTGGAAATCTTATGGTGGTTCCTAATACTTTGCAGTAAGTCTATAAAATCTGTGAGTTCAATAAATACTGAATATTGGCTAAAAAGTTTTCCTAACATCCAGACTCAGAAACTCCAAACTCATTGCCATCAATTCAATTCCAACTCTTAGCGACTCCTATTGGGTTTCCAAGGCTGTAAATTTTTACAGAAGCAGACTGCCTTATCTTTCTTCCATGGAGCGGCTGTTGGGTTTGAACCACTGATGTTGTGATTCACAGCCATATGCCTTAACCACTACACCACCAGAACTCCTTTTCCTAACATCCAGCTAGTGATAAAAACTGGAGAGTAGACAATTTGAGGTTACGTTTTCTGACAGGGGTGGTGGGTGTTTCAGTTGAACGTTGTTGGAAGGAGGTCATCTGTTTTCAAAGCAGATGAGCATGTAGTGGGGTTGAATTGATTTATAAACTCTGGGGAGCTGATACCCATTCCAGATGGAGCACCCTGTATCTGACACTGGCCTGCCCTGTCATCTTGCCTTACTGGCTCTAGTCAGTGCAAAGTGGTGAGCTGCTATGGAAATTGTTTTGCAAATCACTAACGTGCTCTGAATGCTTTCAGGGTTCCTAAGTGACAGGCATGATCCATTAAAAAAAAAAAAAAAAAGAATGTGCTTGTTTTGCAAAGCTTAGTACACAATAATATTTTCCATTTCTGTGGTTCCAAGTTCATTCACTCCCCATTGCCAAATGGGTGAGCATCCAAACGCTTTTTAAAGCTTAGCCAATGAGAGTTATCGGAACCAGTGCTTCCTCTCCCTCCCATATTGTTAAAAATAGTTTACATTGCTTCCCAGGCTACACTGGTGGACTTGGCTCCAGATGGCAAGGAAGCCTGAGTCATGCTCAGGCCCGGGCCCTGCTGGCAGACAGACCACTGTTTTCTGGCCTTCGCGTGGCTGGCTGGAAAAATGTGAATGGCTGGAGCCACTCTTCACTTGCCTGAAAACTTTCAGAAAGAACTGGGAACTGCTGGCCTACATTGTCTCCTTCCTCGAAAACTCTGGGACCCTTCCAGATAGGATAACTGGGGAACGTGGACAAATTACAGACAAAGTGAACTGAACGCAAAGCCGTTGGGACTGATTTTTAAGAGTTAACTCTTCTGGCTAGTGTTTGATTTTTTTCACGAAATAAGCCAAGTACTTGGAAGGTGGCTTAAAAAATAAAAAAATGAAAAAACAATTTCTGGAAGCTACTTGTCCAGAAGGAGCTAATGTATATTCAACATGGAAGGTGTGTGTGTGTATGTTTGTGTAAAGATGACTCAGGTGATTTGCTAAATAAGGTTGACAAAAGAAATTGAGAGGAAAAAAAACAAAAAAAAACCCATCAGAAAGATAGATTTCGATTGGCCCTTATGGCTATGATTAGACACACACACGTGCAAATCAAAACCAAATCAGCTACTGTCAGGTCAATTCTGACTCATGGCGACTACATGTGTGCAGAGTAGAACTCTGCTCCATGGGGTTTTCAAGGCTGTGACCTTTTAGAAATAGAATAGATTGCCAGGCCTTTCTTCTGATGTGCCTCTGGATGAATTTGAAGTGCCAGCCTTCTGGTTAGTAGTCAAGTGCTTAACCATTTGTACTACCCAAACTGTTTTTTTTTTTTTTTTTTTCCAGGACTGGGTATATTTTTCTGTAAAGAATAATTCTTCTTTTTTTTTTTTTAATGAAAGAGGCTTTGCATAGTTTAACTACCCACCCTGTGAGATTGAGAAACTCTAAATAAGAAAGTAATTTTGGATGTGTTCTTTGGACATTTCTCTGCCCAGGCTTGGGCAGACAGCTGCCTAGTCCAGAGGGAGTGTCACTGATGGTTTCATATTCTGCCCAACACACTTAATTACTTTTCCACAGACTCAGAAGTCAAAAATCTCCTTTCGGATGATAACTCAGAAGGCCTTACTTTGTTGGATTTGTTGAGCTTCACCTATCAAGTTGCTCGAGGAATGGAGTTTTTGGCTTCAAAAAATGTGAGTTTTTTTTTTCCTCCAGATTGTGTGTTCAAAGAACAGAGACCTCTGTAGACTCAGGCCACATTGCAGGGTGAGCTAGTGTGGAAGGAGAGGGTAGGTAGATTTTAGAGAGGCTAGTAGCAATGGCTCTGGTGGCATAGTGCCTCAGGCATTTGATTGCTAACCAAAAGATTGGTGGTTCAGACCCACCAGCCACTCCTTGGAAGGAAGATGGGGCAATCTACTTTCATCGTGATACTGCCTTAGAAACCCAAGGAGGGGTCACTATGAGTTGAATCGACTTAACGGCAGTGAGTTTTTTTGGTTTTGGAGTAGCAATGGTTGCTTCTCATTTCCCTACTTCCTTTTTCTTCCCCTAAGCAGGGAGGGAGTTCCCTATCACTCGAAGTCTTCTCTTTCTAGGGCTTCCGCACTTGGGGATTGGTTGGGCTGAGAGCCCTGGTGGGGAGTGGTAGCAGCCTGTCTGAGGTGTTGTACCCTCCCAGTGTCACCATGAAGAGGCCAGTCTTTCAGGGGTCGTGCTGTCTACCTGCAGATGGATTGACCTGAAGCCTTTTCTTCCCGTTCTCTGCAGTGTGTTCACCGAGACCTGGCTGCCCGCAATGTCCTTCTGGCTCAAGGGAAAATTGTGAAGATCTGCGACTTCGGCCTAGCCAGGGATATAATGCATGATTCTAACTACGTGTCAAAAGGCAGTGTATGTTCTCCCTCCCTCATTTTACATGCTCACTCACCCTCATTGGAATGTCTGAAATCAGGGGGTAGCTTCTAACACATGTTCTTAACATGGAATCCATGAGAGTTAGGAATGGGCTCCAGGGACTCCATAGGGAAAGTACAGGCTCTGCCAGTGGGAATACCAGCTCTGCCACTAATTAGCACTGGGATTTGGGGCAAATTACTTCACCGTGCTGTGCCCCAGTTTCCCTGTCCGTAGGATGAAAGTGCTGTTGTTGTTGTTAAGGGCCGTCAAGGCGGACCTGACTCATAGCGACCCCTCCTTAGCTTTCTGAGGCAGTATCACTATGGGAGTAGATCACCTCATCTTCCTTCCGAGGAGTGGCTGGTGAGTTTGAACTGCCAGCCTTCTGGTTAGCAGTCAAGTGCTAACTTATCTCCTGAGTTACTTGGCAATTAAATCAGTGAATTCATGTCATGAGTTTAGGATGGTGCCTGGCACCTGCAAGCACCCAGTCAGTGTTAGCATTTAATATATAACATGTGTGCATGCACATGCATGCACTTCCAAGGGGAGTGTCTAGCAGGGCTTTGAACTGGTTGATTCTGTTGGGTTCACCCCTGCTGAGAATTTGCATTTCCATCCCAGTTATGCTGAATCAGAATCTAACAGCATCCCCAGGTGTTTTGAATGAACCTGTTTGAAGTCCTGCACTAGCTTTTATTTTTCAGATTTTCAAAAGTGAATATTTCATAGGGGCACAATTTCCTTAAAGATAAGCATTCTGTATTATACTTGGACCTTCTCCTCGGCCCTTCTATCTCTAAGCAGATGTAAGTAGCTTGGGATACATCTGCCACCTGTATGTACAATTCAGAATCACCCAGCTGCACTGGTTGTGAGAGAGCCCACCGAGGTTGCTGTATCTTCTAGAGAGGGACACCAGCCTGAGCCCAGGCTCTGTGAGTTTCTCATGGAGCCAAGGGCTCTTCCTATCCAACTTTAGGCCTTTCAAACAAACCATTGGACTTTGGTGGAGTCAGTTTCCTCCTCTGCTCAACTAGGGTTATAGGTCTCCATTATCTTCCCAGGCAACCCTAGCGGGCTTAAGGATGTGGCTTCTTTATATATCTGCCTCAGGCTAGTATTTCCTCTGAAGGTTAGGCCAGCCTCACAATAGAGGCTGGAAAAATTTATTCTCATCCATGATTCTTTGTTCTGGTGGAAAATTACTATTTATTTCTTAAAGTTCAAAAGCTGTGATTGGCTCATAGATCATTGGTATGTTTTTAATTTTTTTCTGTGGGAACACCTGAAAACAGGGCATAGTTGCATTCAGGACTCACTTTTGGGGCAAAATCCAGGATTAAATATTTTTGACATTATTTTTTTGGGGCACATAAAAGACAACATTGGCCATTCACCACTCATCAGATAGTTATTGAACACCCACTAGGTATCAGATATGCTTCTACATACTAGAGGACAGCAGTGCAGAAAACATACAACAGAGACTCTAATGTGGGGCAAGACTGTTGATATGAGTTGTTATTAGCTCAGAGAGAACATCTTGCCATTGCTGCTGTTGGAGACCATCAGCGTACAGTCTGAGTTCAGTTTCCTACTTTCTTCCCTGCAGACCTTTCTCCCGGTGAAGTGGATGGCTCCTGAGAGCATCTTCGACAACCTCTACACCACCCTGAGTGATGTCTGGTCTTACGGCATTCTGCTCTGGGAGATCTTCTCCCTTGGTACGGGCCTGCCATCTGTGCTGGTTTTGGGAGATTCTGGAGCCACAGTGGAGTTCCTGGGGAGTGCAAATGGTTAACATGCTTGGCTACTAACTTGAAAGGGTTGAGATTCTAGTCTACCCAGAAGCACTGCGGAAGAAAGGCCTGGTGATCTACTTTTGAAAAAAAAAAAAAACTAGCCATTGAAAACCCTATGGTGCACAGTTCTACTTGAACTGTTTTGAATCAACTTGACAGCAACTGCTATTTTGTAATGACTGTTGTCAACTAGAAGGTTGGTGGTTCAAACCCACCAGCCACTCTGTGGAAGGAAGACTGGGCAATCTACTTCCGTAAAGATTTACCTTCTCAGAAACCCAAAAGGGGTCACTGTGAGTCAGAATCAACTTGATGGCAGTGAGTTTGGTTTTATTTTTTTCCCCAGTAGTTAGAAGGGTCCCTGGGTGGTTCAAATGGTTTGCACTCAATGATTAATGTAAAGGTTGGAGGTTCAAACCCTCTCAGTGGCACCGTGGAAGAAAGACCTGGTGATGTTTCCCTGAAGATTACAGCCAAGCAAACCCTATGGAGCTGTTCTACTGTGTAACACATGGGGCTGCCACAAGTCAGAATCAACAACAGGTTTTGTTTGTTTGTTTGTTGTAGTAGTCACAAACATTGGAAACCCTTGAGCATTTTTTCTGAAGATACAGGATTTATACCTAGTGTGTTTGACTTTGGCCACCCTAGAAGTCCTAGTTCAATTTAAAATTTGAGCAGGCCTGGGAAGTCAAGGGGTAAACCAAAAACTAAACCCAGTGCCACCAAGTCGATTTTGACTCATGGCGTTTCACATTCGGGTTTCTGGGGTGGTAATTCTGTAGTGATACTGCCTCAGAAACCCAAGGAGGGGTCGCTATGAGTCGGGGCCGACTTGACGGCACATAACAACAACAACAACAACAACAAATCTTTACGGAAGCTTCCTCCATGGAGTGGCTGGTGGGTTTGAACTGCCAACCTTCTGGTTAGCTGTCAAATGCCTTAGGCACTTGTTACTAGTTTCAAGGCTTTAGAATCCCCAGCATTTTCTAAAAGTAATAACACCCCAAGTGTTTCAACAATGTATCTTGCACATGTTTGTTAATACTAGTTGTTTTATTCTTTGGCTTTTAGGTGGCACACCTTACCCTGGCATGATGGTGGATTCGACTTTTTACAATAAGATCAAGAGTGGGTACCGGATGGCTAAGCCTGACCATGCCACCAGTGAAGTGTGAGCTCCCCTCCCTATCCTGTTGGCCTTGCCATGCATGTCTGGTGTGGGATATCCATGGGGAAAGGGCTCCCTGATACTCCTCTCTGGGCCCTCTCTGAGTTCTGTGCCTCTCCAGGTACGAGATCATGGTGAAGTGCTGGAACAGTGAGCCAGAGAAGAGACCCTCCTTCTACCACCTAAGTGAAATTGTGGAGAATCTTTTGCCTGGACAATACAAAAAGGTTTGTCTGGGTTTTTGAGATGGGTGGAAAGGAATGGGCAAAGGAAGAATGGAATAGCTAGCAGTTATGCCAAGGAGCAGAGTCCTGGTGTGGTGCAAACGGTTAAGTACTAGGCCACTGAAAGGCAATTGGTGGTTTGAACCCACTTAGAGGGTCCTCAGAAGAAAGGTGTGGCAATCTGCTTCCAGAAGGTCCCAACCATGAGAACACTGTGAAGCAATCCCGCTCTGCACACAGGGGTCACCATGAGAACACTGAAGCAGTCCTACTCTGCACACAGGAGTCATCAAGAGTCGGAACTGGCTCCACAGCAACTGGTGTTTTTTTTTTTTCCATTTTTTTTTAAATGCCAAGGAGTGGAGGGTAGGGAGGGGGTGGATAGGCATTTTTTTAAATGCCAAGGAGCAGTGTTCAACACTAAGGAAACATTTTCAAAGAAGGAAAAAGATGGAGTGTCCCATGGACCCTTGATCTCAGTGATTAATCACAATTCTCCCTTCCAGTTCTCCTTTCATCCTCTTTCTTAAGTGTGCAACACCTGTAAACACTTTATTCTCCAGATGTTTGAGTATCTGAAGCTATTGTGCAGTTAGAAGTCTGGGACATCAATGGCCATTTAATTACTAATTTGCAATTAAGTCCCTGCAAAACTGGCTTTTTCCAGCTGATTCGAAGGAACAACCTCAACTGTTGTCTGTGGCTCCAGCTGGTTTTTGGTTGCATTGGAAGCACTGTCCCAATGAATAATTGTAATTTCGTGGACCCAAGCACTATATGTAAACAGATGAGCCAACTTTCTGCCAGGGTATCAAGAAGGAAACTTGTATATGTAGCTCAATGTTTTATAGTCAGATTAGTCACTAGGTACACTGTTCATAAGGGGCCCTGGTGGCTCAATGGTTATGAGTTCACTGTTGACCAGGGGTCGGCAGTGTGAACCCATGAGCAGCTCTATGGGGTCTGCACCTGTCAAGTTGTTAAGTGCCATTGAGCTGCTTCCAACTCATAGCGACCATATGTACAACAGAACAAAACATTTCCTGGTTCTGTGCAATCTGTACAGCCTAGAAAACCCTATGGATCAGTTTTGCTCTGTCCTGTTGGGTCACTGTGAGTTGGAATCGGCATGACAGCACGCAATGACAGTAACAGCAAACTTTTCATACTCATTGCTTCTCTTCTTGCTGTTCAAGGAGGAGGAGCAGCATTAGGAGGTTGCACACTGGACTAGAAATTAAATAATTCTGTCCATTGATTATTTCACTGTCCAGTACAGCTCCCATAAGTGAGGCAGTCTAGAAGGCAAAAGAAAATTAACCTTGGGTCAGTCAAAGATGCTCTGATTGGTAAAGGTGTGTTGTTGGGAAGAGATTGCAACTATTTTTGAAAGTAGAGCCTCTTTAGATCAAGGGTCCTTAAGGTTTTTTTTTTTTTTTTTTTTTTTTCCTTCTTTAAAAAAAACCCCTCATTTATTTAGCAGACATTTTTTTGCTCAGGGTCAGTTCTGCATTGTTAGCTGGCTTGTTGTTAGGTACTGTGGACTCATAGGGAACCCATGTGGCAGAGTAGAACTGGCCATAGGTTTTTTTTTTTTTTTAAGCTATAATCTTTACAGAAATAGATTGCCAGGTCTTTCTCTCACAGAGGCACTGGGTGGGTTGAACCACCAGCCTTTTGGTTAGCAGCCAAGTGCTTAACCATTATGCCACATGGGCTTCTTCACAGGTTCCTAAGTTTTGAGTTAGATTTTCCCAACATTTGGAGATTAGGAAGACTGCCCAATGGAAGTCTTCATCACTTCTTATTGGGATTCTTTAAAGCCCTAGAGGAACAATGTGATAGGGGCCAGCAGAATCCACGCTAGTCCCAGGGAAGAGCTGAGAGCATGGTTGCAGCTACTGACTTGGAGGAGGGGCTTTTGCAAGGGCAGATTAACCAATAAGCAAGGTAAGCACAGGCTTACTTGTGATCACTTTCTAATCTGTAGTGAACAATTGCACTTGGGTTCACCACATCACTAACTTGTACCCACTAATTTGTAGTGAACAGTATGTTTTTCACCCTATCAAAGATGTTCACTACAGATTAGTAAGTAAGCACAAGTAAGCCTGTGCTTACTTTGCTCAATGGGTACTCTGCCCCTGGGCTCTTGTTATCTTAAGCTTGATCATCAGGAGACCTCTGCTGTTGGTTGCTCTTTATCTGCATGTCCTACATCTCTGGGGATGGTTGACACATGACTCTTCTTCAGTTGTCTAAATCCCACACCTGTGAGGTAGTTTGGAGAAACATATAGTTAAATAATAGTAAGTTCTGAGCATCTGTACTCAGTTTTGCTGTCTGGTCAATACCACTTGATTGCATGTGTTGAATGAATATTTACATAGAGTTATGAGAAAATTCACCTGGACTTTCTGAAGAGTGACCATCCTGCGGTGGCACGCATGCGTGTGGACTCTGATAACGCATACATCGGCATCACCTACAAAAATGAGGAAGACAAGCTGAAGGACTGGGAGGGTGGCCTCGATGAGCAGAGACTGAGTGCAGACAGTGGCTACATCATCCCTCTGCCTGACATTGACCCTGTTCCTGAGGATGAAGACCTGGGCAAGAGGAACAGACACAGGTAGACATGAGTGGCAGCCACAGCTTCTAGTAATGTTTCTTAACCTGAAGGAAGCACCCACTGATACTATGCTCTGCCTGGTAGGGAATCTGTACTGGGGAGGGAGTTACAGAATCCGTAAGGGGTCCCTTTAGTTTGAAAATGTTTCCACATGATTCTAACATGTCTCTCGTGGGGTTGGGGACAGGTGGAGGGTAGGGAGGGGGTGGATAGGTAGAATACAAATTAGGAACCAGGCCAAAAGTTCAATTACGGGGAAGGGCCCAATCTGTGGGACTGTGAAAGGACACCACTACTCAGTAGCTCCATAGGTTCTAGGAGCTCTCCAGGTCTGAGGGAACATGGAGAGGACTTCTAATTGGCCAGCCTCAGTTCTCTGCTGGAGTCCCATGAGTCAGAGTTGATTCCATGACAACTTTTTGTTGTTGTTCTCCATGAACTAATATGGAGGTTGGTTCTGACAAGCAGGAAGAACCCCTGCTTGGGGTGTGTGTGTGTGTGTGTGTGTGTGTGTGTGTGTGTATGAGTGACTAATTCCTCTGGCTGGCCAACCAGTATTTACTGTTAACATGCTATTTGTGTAGCATGGTACACAAGTAGGAGACTAAACCAGCCAATGATAATCTGTTTGGAGTGAAAGGATACACATAAAAATTTAGATAGCAGTACAAGGCAGGATAATGATAAGATAATGAGAATTATGAATTCAGAGAAGGGAAGAAAGATGGGGAATCCTGGCAGGCTGGAGACTTTAGGGAATATTATATTTTTATGAAAAATTTTAAATGTATAGAAAAATTGAGAGAATAATATAATGAACACCTATATAGTCATCTGCTACCTAGATTTAATAGTTGTTAACATTTTGCCACATTTGCTTTATGTAGCTCTATGTGTGTAATATGTGTTGAATGTATCACACACATACATATCCCTCCTTCTTTTCTTTCCTGAACCATTTGAAACTAAGTTGAAAATACCAAGACACTTCACCTCTGATACTTGAGCAGTCATCTCCTAAGAATAAAGACAGTCTCCTACATAAGCACAATATCATTATCACATGTAAGGAAATTAGCAATTGGTGTTATTCAGGCCCTTATTCAAATTCAGGTAAGAGCTTGAATGATAATAGTAGATAAAAAGCTACTTTTTATTGAATATTTAAGTTCTGAAGTCCTTGGGTGGTGCAAATAGTTAACATGATGTGCTGCTAACCAGAGGAGCCTAGGAAGAGAGTCCTGGTGTCCTGTTTCTGAAAAGCAGCCATTGAAAACCCTCTGGGACATAGTTCGACTCTGACACACACGGGGTCATGAGTCAGAGTGGACTTGATGGCAACTGGTTGGTTATTAAGGAGCTCTGGTGGCATAGTGGGTAAGGCATTTGACTATTAACCAAAAGGTCAGTGGTTCACACCCACCAGTCCCTCTGTGGAAGAAAGATGAGGCAATCTGCTTCCATAGAGATTTACAGCCTTGGAAACCCAATGTGGGTAACTATGAGTTGGAATCTACCCAATGTCAGTGAGTTTGGTTTTGGTTTGGTTGGTTATTATGTTCTAGGCATTGTGCTCAGTGCTTTATTGACATGACCTTATTTAATTCCCTTAAGAGTCCTCTGCATCAGGTACTATTGTTATTCTATTTTACAGGCGAGGAAACAGGTTCAGGGGGTTTGATAACTTGTGGAACATTACTCAGCTAGTAGTGGAGCCATTCCAGACCTAGGTCATTTGATTCTAGAATTCCCCCTCTTAAACAGTACTATTAAGTAAAAAGCCTTCCCCTGGACGTTCAAGACTCAGGAGGCATTGGGTAGAGCGGAGAATGGGAAAAGGTTATCCAGGAAAGTGAGATGAAATCCTAGAACACAGTAAAGATACTCAAGAGGTTTCAGAAGAAGTAAGTGACTAGCCTGGCTGCAACTTGCAGATGATTTAATCCCTTTGATTTTCCTTCCTCATTGCCTTTTGATCATGCATTCCCTATTCTAGGAGTGAGTGGGTGTAAGAATGGCATGGGAATGGTGTCTGACCTCCTCTAAACTTCTCAAGGGGGTTGGAGGCTCAAGATCAACAGCCCAAGGCTGATTCCTATGAGGCGGAGGCCAGACATGCCTCCACCCTCCAACTTTTTTTTTTTTAAACCACCAATTCTGATACCAGCCATCCCTCCCCTGGCATGCTCTACTTCTCTGCTGGGATAAATAATTTGCTGAAATGCCCAGACACAACTGATAAGACAATGCTTATGATTTTGGGGAAGTAACAGGTTACAATTGGGGTCGAGATCAACTTAGAAGTAACCAGAACAATTCAATCAGGACAGACTCTTCTCAGCCATACCTGCAGAAAGGCCTCTCTCTAGCTCTCAGTCACTTGGCCCCTTGGCCTGGCCCCTGCCCTGCTCAGGGAAGTGTTAAAAAGCTCTTTTAGTTCTGCCAGTGAGTACCCAGAGCCATCCTAGTTTTCCAATGAGCCTTGGACTGAAGGAGCTCAGTTCTCTTGCTCCATGGGTCATGGGCCAGTAAGCTTAGCCTCCACCAAGTCCTCAGAGGCATCTTACTCTGCCAAAAAGCCTCCTGTGCAAAGGCTTTCTTCTTGCACCATGGGCTGGAAGCCGACTGCCCTGGCTGCTGCGGGTGTCCTGAATTTGTTGCCTCTGCTGCTGCTGTTTCACTGTCAGTGCGTCTCGCCATCTATCATCTTTGCTGTTACAGCTCTTGCTCTGTCTCTGTTTCCTAGATCTGGAAGGTTCTCAACACAGGGATACTTGGTGGTAGTGAGATGCTCCCCTCCCCTTCTGCCTGTTAGATGGCTCATTTTAAGCCTACTGGAATGGCAAAACTGACCAATCCCATCATTGTTATGTGCCGTCGAGTTGGACCAGACTCATAGCGACCCCTCCTTGGGTTTCCGAGGTGGTATCTCTACAGAAGTAGATTGCTCAACCTTCCTTCCGAGGAGTGGCTGATGGGTTTGAACCACCAGCCTTCTGGTTAGCAGTCAAGTGCTTTAGGCACTATGCTACCAGAGCTCCTAATCACCTCATTAGGGTTCCATATACCTTATTTGCATGGCCCCATAGCCACAAGGGTACCATGTACCTTATTTACATTATTAGCAAGCTATCCAATCCTGTTGGTAGGCCATAAACACCTCATTTGCATAGTCTCATCTAGTCATTTGATGGGATTTGCAACAACTATGGCTAGAAGGACTATATTAAGTAATTCACTGCACTTCAATAGGGACAATAGAAATTGCTGCAGCATGTTAGCAACTTCTGCTAAAAACTTGGCAGAAGAGAAGGAAAGCTGAAGGGCCAAAGCAAATTTAAAGATTACCTGTGGACCTTGATTTTTCATGTCACCAATTATAGTGTCATGGGTGATGAATAGCTCTCTGGCTTGATGACAGAATCTTGCCAGACTGGGCAGGCCTGAACTTGAATGCCAAAGGATCTTGCAGGCAGAACTTACCATTGGTGGTAAATCCTAGAAATGTAATCACAGCTTAGGTGATCTGTACGTAGACCTTCATTAACCTTTCTCCTTTTCTCTCTCCTCCAGCTCACAGACCTCTGAAGAGAGTGCCATTGAGACAGGTTCCAGTAGTTCGACCTTCATCAAGAGAGAGGATGAGACCATTGAGGACATCGACATGATGGACGACATTGGCATAGACTCCTCAGATCTGGTGGAGGACAGCTTCCTGTAACGGATGGATTCAGAAGGCATCTTCCACTCCAGGTGCCACTTTTGGTACCTTAAGAAAACCACTTTATTGCAATGCAAAAGTTGAGAGGAGGACTTGGGTGATTTGTAAAGAGAAGTTCCCAGCCAAGGGCCTCAGGGAGCCTTCTAATTATGACTGAATGGGATATATTGAACTTTTCCAGAGTTGCCTCATGCAGCGAGTCAGTAGCATCTCAGTGGTGTGTGCAGTTTGGAGATAGAGGGACAAGGGGATAAATAGGCCACGGAAGACAATCTTTGTGTTTCAAGGGCATTGGTGAGATTTCAACGTACACAATTTTTACTGCGACAAAACTCCAGCATTGTAATTATGTAAATAACTCTAACCAACGATGGGTTTTAGATTTTTATTAACTATCTTCTCTGGACTTCTGAAGAGACCACTCAATCCATTCATGTACTTCTCTCTTGAAACCTGGTGTCAGCTACTGTTGAACTCTCCTGTGAAGTACATGCAAAACCACTTTTAAACCTAAAAGGTACTGGTACTATAGCATTTTACTTTTTTTTTTTTAGTGTTAAAGAGATAAAGGCTAATAATTAACCAACCGTCTTTAATAGATTTGGGTCATTTAGAAGCCCAACAACTCATTTTCATATTATATAATCTAGGTTTATAATAATACTACTGTTATCAGTAATGCTAAATGTGTAATAGGTAACATGTTTTCCCTACTGAGAAGCACAATTAAAAAAAAAAAAAAATTCTTACTAAGTAGGTGACAAGTTTGGCAGTTTTTTGGCATTTATATTAAGTAACATATGTTTCTCTATAAGATATGGTAATAGCTTTAGTGGATTAAAATTTAGTTGAACATAGAGAACAAAGTAAAAGTAGTGTCTTCCAGGAAGTCAAAATTTTTACTTGTGTACAAATAGGTACCCTAATCAACTGTACTAAAAACAATTAACTACCCTCAGAAGTAATGGAATTAAAAAAACAAAAAAACCCTAATAGTTCTCAGTATAAAGGCATAAGCCCATGCCGAAGACTTTTTGTGTTATTGCCCAATGGAAAACATAATCGTCAGCAAAAAGACTGAATTTGCAGAGTTTTTTTTTTAATGCCTGGTGGTAACTTTGGTGGATCCCAACAAATATATATATTTTTTGATTCTACAAACCCTGAAAAGAGCAGAAGGATGCTGTGAACATCAACCTCATTTCCTCATTTCTTACCTCAAAGAGAAGTAGCTTGAAACTCTGAGACCATGAAGGCATTGTTTCGTGACTGACAATCAGAATCAACTTGATTCTGGGTTCCCATTGCAGACATTCAGATTTAATAGGTCTGCAGGGAGCAGGAACCTGTATGTTTATAAGCAACTTGGCTGGCCTAAGCAGCCAGGTTTGGGTAACACCAGTTTAAGTTACAGGAAGTTGCCATGGGGAAAAAAATAAAAAGAAACGAATTTGAAATGTGGAGCTGGGCTAGAAGTCAACCATACTGGAAGCCTATTATTTAAGTCTTTGGCTTTAAGTCAGTCACTTTTGATGCCATATAGCTAGCAATTGCTACCCTTAATTTAGTTTTCCAGTTTTAGCTGAGACTGAGGAAGCTAAATCTTGGTTTGACAGGTCTTCCAAAAGTAAAGACATTGCTTTCTGCTGCATAGGGGTACTAAGGTTTTTTTTTTTTTTTTTTAAATTTCCAGAAAATGCATGTTCAAAAATGATGCAATTTGGTGTGCCAAATCTCTGTATAACCAGATTAATGTTTTGGTGGAAAAAATTCAAAAGTTTTACTGTTTTTTTTTGAAGTTAGATGGGAAGGATGACTTCTGGACTTTTTTTTGAAGTTAGATGGGAGGATGAATAGTCAAATTGACCCAGACTCTTGAACTAGTTGGTGTGGATTCGTTGGCATTCTTTGCAATCCCACTTAATTGCTGACACCCTATAAATGAAACATGGGCTGTGATTACTGCAATCACTGTTTGTGCTACTGGCAGGTGATGCTTTGGAATATGTAGAAGCAATAACAAGGTACTTGAATACCTACTGGTGTAATCTGAATGCAAGCCCCAACTTTCTTATCCACCTTTTTTCATAGTAAGTGTGAAGACTGAGCCCGATTGGCCAGTTAAAGAAAACCTGACTAGACTCTGTAGAGCCAATTAGACTTGAAATACATTTGTGTTTCTAGAACCACAGCTCAAGCATTCTGTTTATCACTCACTCTCATTAGTATAGACTTCTCTCGTTGGTGCTTTGCATTTTGATGTAACTTTGAGTCTTGTGTGACATCTTGAGACTGGAGGAAAATTCTCAGACCAACAGCATCCAGACCTAACAAATCCTCCCACCTGGGTTTATGACCACATGTTTGAAGAGTGTTTTCAGGGTATCACAGGTATGTTTCCTTTTTGACCTCCTGAAAAGTCCCCAGAAGAAAATTTGCCAATCGTTTTGCTTTCTATTTTATGATGACAATCAAAGCTGGCCTGAGAAACACAACTTGTGAGTTTTTCAATGATCAGTGATGTCCTTAAAATGTGGTCTGCCAATCTGTACAAAATGGTCCTATTTTTGTGAAGAGGGACGTTAGATAAAATGATGTTATACATCAATATGTATATATGTATTTCTATGTAGACTTGGAGAATACTGCCAGAACATTTATGACAAGCTGTATCACTGCCTTTGTTTATATTTTTTTTAACTGTGATATTCCCCACAGGCACATTAACTGTTGCACTTTTGAATGTCCAAAAATTATATTTTAGAAATTAATAAAGAGAAAAATACTTAAGTATTCCCAAAACAATGGTGTGGTGAATGTGTGAGTAACCTGATTGGGAGGGTCTGCCAGTACAAGATGTATTACAAATGCCCCTTTCATGTTTTCATTTTAAAACATGTAAATGAAGATCTTTATATTTCAATAAATGATATATATATGTATAATTTAAAGTTATGCTAAAGTTCCAGCATTTTGTTTTTCATTTAATCACGTAAATTATAGCAAATCTATTCAATTTACTTTCTTAGCAATATCTCAATAGGACTCCATCTTAGGTTTTAATTTTTTTTTAAATCACTGTGGTAAATATATATATATATATAACATTTGTCATTTCAATACTTTTTACGTGTACAATTTTATGACATAATTTACATCCTCCATGTTGTAGAGCCATCATTACTATCCATTTCTAAATTTTCCCTCACCCTTAACACAAACTCAGTGGCCCTGAAGCAGTAACTCCCCTTTTCCCTCTCCCACCTGCCCATCTTAGGGTTTTGATGAAACTAATAGAACATTTACTAAGACATCATTCGAACTTGTCAGTCCTCTGACTGGCATTCAACATAAAGATGACCAGCACTCAGCTCATCTCTGATTCTGTCTCTTTTCTGTTAGTCTTTATTCTCTCCCCCACTTAAGGACTACTTTTACTCTACAACATTCAAATAATACAGAAGCGTGTAAAGTGGAATATCTTTTGCACCACGTCTTCTTCCCTGTTCTTGTCCTATCTCTCAGAGGCAAAGCTGCATCATTTGGTATGCTTTCATCCCTTCATCCTTTTAGCTCCCTTTCTATGCATCTGTCGCGTTGATTCCGACTCATGGGCGCCTGCATGTTTCAGAGTAGACCTGTGCTCCAGAGGCTTTTCATGCCTGTGACCTTTCAGAAGCAGATCAATAGGCCTTTCTTCTGTGTCTTTGGGTGGGTTTGAACTGCCAACCTTTGAGTTGCAGCCAAGTGCGATAACAATTTGCACTACCCAGGGACTCTTAGATATATGTATTTAAACAACAATCCAAACCTGTTGGCATCAAGTCAGTTCTGAGTCATGGAGACCCTGTGTGTGACAGAGTAGAACTGCTCCATAGGGTTTCCTTGACTGTAATCTCTATGGGAGCAGATCACCAGGCCTTTATTCCATGGCATCCTGGTGGGTTCAGACTACCTATGTTTAGATTACTAGTTGAGCCCAAATGGCTGCTGTCACCCAGGAGCCTTATTTACATTTCCATGTTGTTATGTGTTATTGAGTCGATTCCAACTCAAACGACCCTATAGAATAGAGTAGAACTGCCCCATATGCTTTCCAAGGCTGACCTTTTTGCAAGCTGACTGCTACATCTTTATCCCACAGAGCTACTGGTGGGGTCCAACCACTGACCTTTAGGTTAGTAATTGAGTGCTTAACCACTGTGCCACCATATATATGTATGTACATGTACAAAAATAGAGATGTGTATTACATCTGTGTAGATGTGTCTTTGCTTCTCATTTTACCTAAATGGGATTGTAGTTCATGCAGTGCTTTGCAAGTTGCTTTTTTTTCTTTTAATGCTGTGTTTTAGAGAGTTCTGTGAGAAGTAAAGATAGAATCTATCTCATTTTTTATCAGCTGCATGTTTCTGTTGCTAGGTGCCATTGACTTGGGTCTGACTCAGCTACACTGTGTACAACAGAATGAAACACTGCCCCGTCCTGTGCGAGCCTCATGATCCTTGCTATCCCTCAGCCCATTGTTGCACCACTGTGTCAGTCCATCTTCTTGAGGGCCTTCCCCTTTTTCCTTAACCCTCCACTTTACCAAGCATGGTATCCTTCTCCAGGGAATGATCCCGTCTTACAACATGACCAAAGTAGGTGAGACGAAGTCTGGCCATTCTTGCTTCCAAGGAGCATTCCAGCTGGAGTTCTTCCAGGACAGATTTGTTAGTTCTTGTCTCTCAGTCCATGGTACTTTCAGTATTCTTTGCCAGCACCACAACTCAAAAGCATCAACTTTTCTTTGTTCTTCCTTACCCATTGTCCAGCTTTCACATGCATATGAGGTGATTGAAAATACCATGGCTTGGGTTAGACACACCTTAGTCTTCAAAGAGACTTCTTTGCTCTTCAGCACCTTAAAGAGGTCTTTTGCAGCAGATTTGCCCAGTGCAATATGTCCTCTGATTTCAGCTTCATAGTATCGCATCATGTAAATGTACCAAAATGTATGCAATCAAGTTCTTATAGTTGGACCTATAGTTTGTTTCCAATTATTTGCTATTAAAATGGCATGGACATCCTTGTACATACATTCTATGTGCATGCATAGTAGTGTTTTGTTAGGATACTCACTGCCATCGAGTTGATTCCGACTCATAGCAACCCCCACTGGGTTTCTGAGGCTGTAAATCTTTACGGTAGTAGATTGCTCCATCTTCTTTCCATGGAGCCGCTGGTAGCTTTGAACGGCCAGCCTTCTGGTTAGCGGTCAAATGCCTTAAACACTATACCACCAGAGCAACTTTTTGTTAGGATAAAACCAAAAAACCAAACTCATTGCTTTGGAGTCGGATCTGACTCATAGCGACCCCTCTTTGGGTTTCTGAGCCAGTATCACTACGGAGGTAGATTGTCCAATCTTTCTTCTGAGGAGTGGCTGCTGGATTTGAACCACCAGGCTTCTGGTTAGCAGTCAAATGCCTTAGGTACTATGCCATCAGAGCTCCCTTTGTTAGGATAGATGCCTAGGAATATAGGCCAAAGGATGTGAGAAATAAATTGATTTTGATTTCAAGTTTTCAGATATGATTGGCACAGTAAATTCTTGAATTCTGCATGTAATTACCTGCTTTGCAGATTATGTGCGGTTTTCTAAGGTCTCTTCTGCCACACATTGCTCAGAAATCAAGTCTTCACAATAGGCCTAGGAGGAGACTTGATGTGATATGTGGGATTTTGTGTTCTGAACCTGCTGAATCAAATGACTTCAGGAATTAAAAAAAGATAATGTTATTTTTAACTCATGGATAATGGAAATTATCCATACCTTGTTGGCATATTTCCAGCAAGAGCCCAGCTATAAGGTTGGGTAATGCTCTGCCCTCTCTGTTTCAGCCTCACAAAGGAGACAGGTTATTAGAAACAGGAATCCTGCTGATTAAACAATAGCTGCCTGTTGTAGCATGAATGCATAGTGCTCCAAAGCTTGTCTTGAGAGATCTTTTGGTACATGTTCTTAAATGTATAATTCTCTCTCTTAATACAAAGATGACAACTCTATTTTCTTATCTTCCCATGATAATAAAAGTGATTTTTACTATTCTAGGGTGTTTAAACTTTTTCAAGAATCTTTCTCACATGTACCTCTTTTTATTCTTGTAAATAGCACTTTAAGGCAGGGAAGGCATTTTGTTGATGGCACCAAAAGACTGGCACTTATAGACTTAAGTGACTTTTCCAAGATCATACAAATGGATAATAGTAGCACTGGGATTGAAATTCCACATGTACTAATTCAGTGTGGTTTGTACTACAACACACCATGGGAAAAGGTAGACAAAATAAAACAATTCACTGCCATCAAGTTGATTCTGACTCATAGTGACCCAATAGGACAGAGTAGAACTGCCCCATATGGTTTTAAAGGCTGTAAATCTTTACGGGTGGACACAGACTGCCTCATCTTTTTCCTCACGGAACGACTGGTGGATTCAAACCACCAACCATTTGGTTATCAGCCAAATGCCTAACCACTGTGCCACCAAAGCTTCTTAGGAAAAGGAAGAGGCACTGGGAAGTATCAATGTTCAGAAGTAGGTTTCTTTGCATCTTGAAATATTTCGAAATAGTGATAGACTAGTCGGCCTGTAGAACTATTTCATGCATTTGTAATCAGAACAATTTCTTTTCAGGCTATAATACAGCAGTTCTAATAATGGGTATTATAATTTTAATAGCTATGTGCTTCATAAAATGCAGCTTAGGAAAATGGCTTTGAATATCTGAAATCATCATAAGAGGGCCATAGAAATGCTTCATTATCTCCAATTCCAAATACATAGAGGAAATCCAACCACATTGTTACAGTAAAATTAATATACTGTGGTTATAACAGATACATTTTTTTTTTTTTTGCCTCATAATTAGAATATACGGGATAGTACATATGTGGTCTTAATTAGCAGACTATAACATTCTGTTCCACCTGGCTTCATAAATAGCACCTGGGTCCTAAGGAAAAATGAATGTATTCTCCAAAATATATTCATACATGGGTAATATTTCCATCACCCATGTTTTAGTTTACATATAAAGCAATGGAGACATCAAAGACATGTCGTCTCACATAGCAGGGCGAGCATATTTGCTCCCTGTTTCTAGTTTATAGGCTAATTGGAATTTTAAAAAGATTTGCCATATTATCCTGCCAGATGGTATTTTGCTTTATCATTATTCATGGGTATTAATGACTTCCCTCTGAAGCATGTGTATCCTGTCTTCTATTTGGAATGTCATTACATTTCATGCTGACTGCTCCAAACATAACGGGTTCTGTATTCTGTATGGTGCTTGAACTGCAGACTGGTTGCTTGGTCAAAGTTTTAGACTTAATTAGAAATGAAGTAACCCTTTGAAATGAAGAAAGCCTTTTTCTTCTGAGTATTCCACTTAACTTCTCATCTTCAGCTTGCTATCCCACTGGCTGGCATATGGCCTGGTGTATGCAAAGACAATTCCAGAATGGATACCCCTTTCTTTAGTCTGAGATTCTTAGACATCATTTTGCTCTCCCTAGAAAGACTGGGGTTTGGTTTCCTAGGTGGAAAAAAAATGCATGTGAATATGATGCAATGATCCAGCCACTGAAAGTGATTTTTGAAGTTAATTCCTTCAACAAATATTTATTAGAGAACAGGCTCCTCTTTGTTTATTTGATCTCTGAAATTCTTAAGCCTAAATGAGGCAGCTGGCAGAGTTAATTCCAGACAGCTAATTACCTGAGGAGCTCGGCTGGTAGCCTAGTGCCTAAGGCACTTGACTGCTAACCAGAAGGCTGGCGGTTCAAACCCACCAGCCACTCCTTGGAAGGAAGGTTGGACAATCCTACTTCCGTAGTGATACTGCCTCGGAAACCCAAGGAGGGGTCGCTATGAGTCAGGGCCGACTCAACGGCAAATAACAACAACAACAATTACCTGAGGGGACCATGACATCGCAGAGCAATGCAAAGCAGGACTTTGTGGTAGGTGGAGGCCACAATCTTTACTTGGGAGTAACAAAAACCCAAGAGATAGGCTATTGAGTATGGCTTATTGAAGCCTTCTGAAAAAACTAAAGTTTTCCTGCAACCAGAGGACAGAAAGAGCTGTTGGAGCACTTGAGAATGAGGAATTAGGGCTGAGGTAGTCAGATCTGGTGGCCTTGTTTCTTACGGGTCATCCTTGCTTTGACTTCACTTCATAACCTCCTTCCCATCCATCTATCCTTCCTTCCTTCCTTCCTCTCATCCATCCATCCATAGATACATTCATCCATCCATAAGCTTTCATCTTTCCATTCTCCAGTGTTACTGAGCTAGGCCTAATTGTAGGCCCTGGGGTTCAGCAATTGATACATTAGTTAAGATCCTTACATTCATGACAGATATAGAGTCTCCCTTTAGTGAAGAAGGAAGGTTGTTTGATGTCCAGTATAAGACTGTCTGGGACAAATAATAATGGGTATTGGTCAGGTTTGCTTACATCCTTATAAAAACCCACTGTGTGTATAGCCCACTGTCCTGGTTACCTGGTACCTCTCTGATAAGAATATACCACAAATGGGATGGTTTGAACAAATAGGAGTTTATTCTCTTACAGTTCGGGAGGCTAGAAGTCCGAGTTCAAAGTGCCAGGCTCTAGGGGCTGTGTGAAAGCCCCTCAGCCTTGGGGTTCAGCTCTGCCTCCTGCTCCTGGCCCACTGAAGCTAAAGGCTTTTCTTCACTCAGACAGCTGCTAGCTGCTGAGACTCACAAGCCCAAGGTTAACAAAAAGGCACAGTCCCAGTGTTACCAAACTACATGGTAGGCCATTAACTCAAGTCCATTGAAAGTTCCAGGGTCTGCTGAACAATGACATGGCTACACACAGGGTTCAAGTGTGCCATAAGCTAATGACTATCCCCAAAGCTGCTCCTTATATACAGAAAGCAGACCACATCCCAAAGGCAGCTACTCAGCTGCTTGTGGTAGAGCCCACCATGGAGGTGATTGCCAGTCTCATTATGGGGAATAACTACCACCAGCTGCCGAGGCACTCAACCAGGCCCAGCCAAGTTGATATACAAATTTAACTACCACACCCACCCAAGCCACTTTGCATTGTCCTCACAGGACTTGATGGAGGAAGAGGAAATGACACAAATACAAAGCTCATGGTGTTTGCTGTACTGTGAGTAGGAGAGTCCTTGTGTCTGACCCTAACTCCTATGTCTTCTGCTAGTATCTATTAAACTGGCAGCTCACTTGTTAGCCTGCTGTTGTTGTGTGCCACCGAGTTGACTCTGCCTCATAGCGATCCATGTGAGAGAGGAGACCTGCCCCTTAGGGTTTTCTAGGCAGAATCATGGGAGCAGATCATCAGGCCTTTCTCCTGTGGAGCCACTGGGTGAGGTCAAACCTCCCACCTCTTGGTTAGCAGCTGAGTGCTTAATCATTGTGTCACCAGGGCTCCTTAAAATCTCAGTATCTTCCTTGTTCTTTTTTTTTTAATGCATTTTATTGAAATATAATTTATGTACAGTGACATACACAAAGCTAAAGTGACATGGGTCAATGCTTTTTTTTTTTTTTTTGCAGTGTTCCCTCCCCTCCTCTCCCACCCCTGGCAACCAACAAGGAAAGTTTCCCTCCATATGTAAACCTTTCCTTGACCCTCCACAACAACGAACTAATACTGTATTTGTTCTCTGATTGACTTTTTTCACTCAGCATAATGTCCTCCAGGTTCATCCATATTATGTGGTGTTTTGCAGACTCTACATTATTCTTCAGTGCTGCATAGCATTCCATTATGTGTATGTACCATAGTTTGGTCATCCACTCTTCCGCTGAGGGGCACGTAGGTTGTTTCCAACTTTTTGCTATTGTAACTAGTGCTGTGATGAACATGAGCATGCATGTATCTGTTCCTATCCTGGCTCTCACTTCTCTAGGATATATACCTAGTAATGGGATTGCTGGGTCAAATGGTATCTCCAATTCCACCTTTCTAAGGAATCGCCATATTGCTTTTTACAGTGGTTGTGTCACTTCACAGTCACACAAACTGTATGAGAGTCCCAATCTCTCCACATCCCCACCAGCATTTGTTGTTTTCTGTCTCATTGAATCTTGCCATCAGTGTGGGGGTGAGACGGTGTATCTCATTGTTGTTTTGAGTTACATCTCTCTGATGGCCAATGATTGTAAGCATCTTTTCATGTATTAGCTGACCACCTGAATATCCTCCTTGGTGAAGTGTCTATTCATGTCTTCTGCCCATTTTTCAATTGGATCGTTAATTCCTTTGGTGCTGAGGTGTTGGAGTTTTCCATCAATCTTAGAGATAAATTCCTTGCCAGATATGTAATTATCAGCAAATATGAATTTGTTGCTGTCATTTTTGTCATGTGCTTTTTCATTGTGTTGATTTCTTTGTTCCCTATAATTTTCCATGCTGAGCTCATTTTGTTTATGAATCATGTTATCACTTCCTTCATTGCTTTTGTTTGCTGGCCTGATACAGCCTGGTGAGATCCCTGAGACTATGGCCACCATTTGCCCTTCAGGTCTGGAATTGGACTTACTCCTGTGGCTTCCAGTGAAACAGTAGACAGGCATGTGGGGTGAACAGTTACATCAGGTAGATACACTCTTTGGAATGATCAATCAGGGAGAATAGAAGGGCAGAGTTTGCACAGGGGGACAACTCAGGGTGAGAGTGCATGGGAGGGAAGGACACCGGAAGAGGTAACTATGGGGAAGAATAGGGGAGAGAGCTGTTACACTGTGGGGAATTACAGTCAATGTCATGATACAAAATGTATATGAACTGCTGTATTGAAAATGAATTTGTTCTGTAAACTTTCACCCAAATCACAATAACAACAACAAAAAAAATATTTCTTTATAAAGTTAAAAAAAAAATCTATCCTGAAGTACAGTGCTGTCCGTGATAGGATAATATCCATATGCCTAAAAGGAAGATCAGTTAATGCTACTATTTTTCAAATTTACACACCAACCAGGAGTGCCAAAGATGAAGAAATTGAAGATTT
>NW_006921740.1:1735986-1737552 GCF_000298275.1 Orycteropus afer afer
CTTTGTCTCACCTACTCTGGTCATGTTGTTAGAAGGGACCATTCCCTGGAGAAGGATATCATGCTTGGTAAAGTGGAGGGTCAGCACAAAGGGGAAAGCCCTCAGTGAGATGAATTGACACAGTAGCTGCCATGATGGGCTCAGTATAGCAAGGATTGTGAAGCTGATGCAGGACCAGGCAGTGTTTTATTCTGTTGCACATAGGGTTGCTATGAGTAGGAGGTGACTTGATAGCACCTAACAACAACAGAAACAACATAAAATGAACAATAACACCTATGAGAAATGTGCTCCACAGAACAATGAACTATACAAGACCAAGTGGGCAACATTTGCCCAAAAGCAAAAATGAGAAGGAAGAAAGGGCAGGGAAACTTGGAGGGATGGAAACGGAGAAGGCAGAGTGGAAATGAGGTGAGTGTTGACATATTGCAGGGATACCAATCAATGCCATGGAACAATTTGTGTAGGAATAAAATGAGAAACTAATTTTCTGCATAAACTTTTACTTAAAACACAATAAACTATTCAAAATAATAAAAATAAAAGCACAAGGCCAGGGACCAGCTGTAGAACAGAGTGTCAATTGCTTATATGCAAGTTCAAGTTGAAGCTGAAGAAAAATTCAAAAAGTTCATGAGAGCCAAAGTATGATCTTGAGTATATCCTCCATGAATTTAGAGGTCACATCAAAAATAGATTTGACTCATTGTACACTAATGACCAAAGATCAGATGAGTTGTGGGATGACATCAAGGACATCAAACATGGAGAAAGCAAAAGCTCATTAAAAAGATAACAAAGAAAGAAGAGACCAAAATTGATGTCAGAAGAGACTCTGAAACTTGTTCTTGAAAGTAGAGCAGCTAAAGCAAATGGAAGAAATGATAAAGGAGCTGAACAGAAGATTTCAAAATCACAAAATAAAGTATTATAATGAAATGTGCAACGGCCCATAGAGACCCCTCCTTAGGTTTCTGAGGCAGTATCACTACAGAAGTAGATTGCCCAACCTTCCTTCTGAGGAGTAGCTGGTGGGTTTGAACTGCCAGCCTTCTGGTTACAGTCAAATACCTTAGGTACTATGCCACCAGAGCTCCCATGCAAAGATCTGGAGTTAAAACATCAAAGATGAAGAACATACTCAGCTTTTCTTAAGCTTAAAGAAGTGAAGAAAAAAAAAATCAAGCCTGGAGTTGTGATATTGTAGGAATCTATCAGCAAAATACTGAACAACACAAGAAGCATCAAAAGAAGATGGGAGGATTACACAAAGTCCTTGTACCAAAAAGAGTTAGTTGATGTTCAACTATTTCAGGAGGTAGCATATGAACAATAACCCATAGTGTTGAAAGAAGTCCAAGCTGCATTAAAGGTATTAGCTAAAAACAAGGCTTCAGGAATTGACAGAATACCAACAGAGATGTTTCAATAAATGAAGGCATCACTGGAAGCACTCACTTGTGTATGCCAAAAAATTTGGAAGATTAATTGGAAGAGATTCATTTTGTGCTCATTCCTAAGAAAGGTGTTCCAACAGAATGTGTAAATTATCGAACAACATCA
>NW_006921740.1:1738077-1740155 GCF_000298275.1 Orycteropus afer afer
TTTTTTTTTTTTACATAGACCAAGAGGCAATTGTTTGACCAGAACAAGGGGATACTGTGTGGTTTAAAATCAGGAAAAGTGTGTATCATGGTTTTATTCTTTAACCATACTTAGGTTCAATCTGTATGCTGAGCAAAAAAAGCTGGACTATATGAAGAAGAATGCAGCATCAGGATTGGAGGAAAACTCACTAACAAACTGCACTATGCAGCTGACACAACCTTGCTTACCGAAAGCCATGAGGACTTGAAGCACTTAACTGATGAGTATCAAACACTATAGCCTTCAGTATGTATTACACCTTAACAAAAATAAAACAAAGATACTCACAGCTGGACCAATAAGCAACATGGATTTCATTTTAAGTAAAATTGTGGATCTAAGCAGATCCACAGTCAACATCCACGGAAGCTGTTGTTGTTGTTCTTGCTATGTGCTGGCGAGTCGGACCCGACTCATAGCGACCCCTCCTTGGGTTTCTGAGGCAGTATCACTACGGAAGTAGATTGCTCCATCTTCCTTCTGAGGAGTGGCCGGTGGGTTTGAACAGCCAGCCTTCTGGTTAGCAGTCAAGTGCCTTAGGCACTATGCTACCAGAGCTCCTTCCATGGAAGCAGCAGTCAAGAAATCAGATGACATGTTGCATTGGGCAAACCTACTACAAAACACATCGTTCAAGTGTTACAAAGCAAAGATGTCATTTGGATGCCTGACCCAAGCCATAGTATTTTCAGTAGCTTCATATACATGTGAAAGCTGGGCAATGAATAAGGAAGACTGAAGGATTGATGCCTTTGAATTATGGTGTTGGTGAAGTATAGTGAACATAATAGTGACTGCCAGAAGAATGAACACATCTCTCTTGGAAGAAGTACAGCCAGAATGCTCCTTAGAAATGAGGATTGTGAGGGTTCATCTCTGTGCTTTAGACATGTTATCGGCAGGGACCAGCCCATGGAGAAGGACATAATACTTGGTAAAGTAGAGGATCAACAAAGAAAAGGAAGCCCTTCAATGAGATGGATTGACACAATGGGCTCAAATATAGCCACGATTGTGAGAATTGTGCAGGTCTAGGCATTGTTTTGTTCTGTTGTATGTGGGGTCACGATGAGTTGGAACTTACCAATAAGAACAACATCAGCTATTTTCCAGATATCATATTAAGTCCTAGGAATAATGTTCCATGAACATTGTGGTAAATTGAATTATTGTTCAGAAGTATATTCCAAAAAAAAAAAAAGTATATTCCTCTTCCTCACTTCCACAGGAGAAGTATACATCCTCATCTTATTGTTGTGAACTTGGCTATGTAGCTTTCTGTAAGGGGAAGTTATAGACATAATACAAGAGATACTTGAATTATCTTGTGTCAGAGTGCTTATGCTTTTGCTGTTTTAATAATATTAAATCTTGCAATCCAGGAATATGGTATATCTCTCCATTTACATAAGTCTTCTTCATTTTATCTCAATAATGTTTCTAGTTTTCAGTGTATAGGTCTTATATTTATTCTGTTAACCTTATTTCTAAATATTTAATCTTTTTTGATACTGTTGTAAATAGTGTTATTTTTATAATTCTGTTGTTGCTAGTACATACAAATACATTTGACCTTATATTCAGCAAACTTGTAGAATCCTTAGGATATTTTATATAGAAAATGATGTCTGCAAATAAAGATAGTTTTACTTCTTCGTTTCTAATCTGGATGTCTTTCAATTCTTTTACTTGGTTTATTGCACTGGCTAGGATCTCCAGTACAAAGTTCAATAGAAGTGGTGATGGCAGATATCCTTCCTTTGCTTCTCATCTTAAGGTGAAAATATTCAGTCTTTCATCAGTAATTGTGTTGTTAGCTAACAGATATGTCCTAGAAATAATTTACCAGGTTAGGCAGGTTTCTATCCCTAATTTTCAGAGATTTTTTTTTTGGGTTTAATTCTAGAATGGCTGTTGGATTTTTTTTTTTTTTTAATTGTGATTTGGGTGAAGATTTACAGAGCAAATTCACTTTCCATATAGCAGTTCACATATACTTTCTCTCATGTCATTGACCACAGTTTACCACAATGCAA
>NW_006921740.1:1745510-1751633 GCF_000298275.1 Orycteropus afer afer
CCACAGAAATTTTGAGCTTCAGGGCCTCAGGCTGCATAAGAGGTGGGAACCCAGAAGAGGTGGCCACTGGGTCTATGCTCCTTGTGTATCTACCCAGAAGTCATGGACACAGAGGAGGCCAATCCTGCATGGCAGCTGGATACCAAATCCTTACTGGCAGGAAGGAGTGGAGGCTGAGGGGCAGCATGGCTCAGCTTACTGGAAGCCACTCTCCCCAAGGGAGGAAATGCTCCACAGCATTGCCACCACGTCTGCTGCCTTGTTCATGTGCAAAATAGTCAGATAGTAGATTTTTTTTTTTTTTTACTGTCATAAATTTGAAATGTGGATAATGGATGCAGTGTAGTAAATTACATAGTGTGGCTTTTCTAGCTATAAGTCTCTGTAAACTCCATGGTGGAATTTGCCATGAGAAATTGAATAGCTCCTGATTGTTAAAGTTATCCACCTGGGGTATTTCTGTTGAGTGTAACACCAAGTAATTTTCTGGGAAGTTTGCTCTCTCTCCCCCAAACCCATTGCTTGTTGAGTCGGATCCAACTTGGGTTTCCAAGGTGAGATCTCTACGGAAGTAGATTGCCCAACCTCAGGTGTATAGAATTCTGATGTTGGGATTGGTTAGTTTGGCCACTCTTCCAGGCTCAAAAAGGAGCCCTCCTAGAGGTGGGAGGAGTCTCTCTGACTGCTGGCTGAGAAGGACATGCTGCTGAGAGAAATGTACTCCTGAGAGACATGAGAGACATATGCTGCTGAGAGAGAGATGTGAGAGACATACACTGCTGAGAGAGACTGAGAGAAACATGTACTGCTGAGAGAGACTGAGAGAGACTGCCAGCTGAGAGACAGCAGGCTGCAAGAGAGACTGAGTGCATTTCTGAACTTGAGTTGTAGCCTGTTTCTTCCCTAATAAACCCCATAATCTGTGAGTTCTATGTGGCCACTGCAGAGAATTACTGAACCCAGCAGAAAGGTGGTAGGTGCTTCAGGAGGAACAGCTGTTGTCAGGGTTGGTGAAAGAGCTTGAGGGAAGCAGCATGTCTGGCCTCACAGGGATAGGCCTTGGGCTACTGATGGTGATTCTGTCTTCCTTCTGTGGGGTTAGAGGAGGTCAGAAGGTTCGGCTTCCCTGACCCTTTGGCAATGGGATAGTTGATAAGTGAGGAATAAGTGTGTATATGTAGTTGAATTTTATTTGCTAACTGTGCAGTGTTTTGGTTCTCTAGTGCTGCTGTAACAGACATACCACAAATGTATGACATTGACAAACTGGCATTTATTGTCTTACAGTTTAGGGGGCTAGAAGTCTGAGTTCAAAGTGCCAGTTCTAAGGGCTGGGGGAAGGCCCCTCAACTTTGGCCTTTAGCTCTGCCTCTTGTTCCCAGCCCACTGGAGCTGGAAGCATCTCATAACTCAGGCAGCTGTTGGCTGCGAGGTTGACAAAACCAAAGTTGACAAGTAAAATGATACAGTCCCAAGATTAGGAGACAACATGGCAGACTGCTGAATGAAGACTCAACTGCATACAGGGTCCAAGTGTGCCAAAAAGCTAGAGACCTTCCTTAAAGCTTCTTATATACTGGAAGGAGACTACATCCCTAAGGCAGCTACTCAGCTGCTCACCATAGATTCCACAGTGGAGTTGATTACCAGTCTCATCATGGGAAATAACTACATCCATCTGCCAAGCTGCTCAAAACAAGGCCCAGCCAAGTAGACACATAACCTTAACCACCACACGCAGTAAAGGAATGACACACCCTGCACATTCTAAAAAAAAATTTGGCTCTTGACCTGCTTCTGGGAGGTAACTTCTAAGCAGTTGGAATATCCTGCCTGATAAGAATCCCTTTGTTTACATGAGGACCTTTGTCCATACTAGACAGTCTATGCTAACACTATGATATATGGTGAGAACCTTGAACTACATGTTATCTTATTGACCCCTGGGTGGGCTGGAGACTAAGGTCAACCACAGGGTTGGTCAGCCATGCCTACATGATCAAAAACCAAGAAAAACTCTGATTCCAGGGCGAGGGTGAGCTTCCTGTTTGGCAATACTCTCTGCATGTTGCCAAACATTGCTGGGAGAATTAAACACTGTCTGCATGACTCCATTGGAAGAGGACAACTGGAATATTTGGAGGCACCTGGAGTCTCCTGGATTCTGCCTTATATCCCTCTTCCTTTTGCTGATTTAGGTCTACATCTGTCCACTGTAATAAATTGTACTATGAATATAATGGCTTTTTTGAGTTCTGTGTGTCTTTCTAGTGAATTATTGAATCTGAAAGTGCCCTTGGGGACCCTTGAACATATTAATATTTTATTAAGGAGTTTTTAATCTATATTCATGAGGAATATTGACCTGTAGTTTTCTTTTCTTGTTATTTCTTTGCCTTGGTTTGGTATCAAAGTAATGTAGGCCTCATGGGAAGAGTTGAAAAGTGTTCATTCCTCTTATTTTCTGGCAGAGTTTTTTATAGAACTGGTCTTATATCTTCCTTAAATATTTGCTATCATTCACCAGCAAATCCTTTTGGACCTGGAGATTTCTTTATTAGAAGATTATAAATTATGAATTCAATTTCTTTAATACATACAGGCTATTTAAATTATCTATTTCTTCTTGAGTAAGATTAGGTAGCTTTTGTCTTTTAAAGAATTTGTCCATTTCATGTACATTGTTGAATATTTTAGCATATATTTCTTTATAACATTCCCTGATTTTCTTCCATTTCATTCATGATACTGGTATTTTGTATCTTTTCTCTCTTTTCTTGATCATTTTGATTAGAGATTTATTAATTTTAATGATTGTTTCAAAGAATCAGCCTTTCATTTCGTTAAATTTCTCTGTTGTTTGTCCAGTTTCTATTTAATTGATTTCTATTCTTTATTGCTTCTTCTGCTTACTTTATATTTCATTTAATTAAATTGTAGTTTCTTAAGGTAGAAGTTTAGCCCATTTATTCAAGACCTTATTTCTTTCTAATATAAGAATTTAATGCTATAAATTTCTCTCCTAGCATTACTTTAGCTGCGTCCTATAAATTTTAATAAAATGCAACAAACTCCAAAAAAACCAAACCCACTGCCATAGAGTCAGTTCTAACACATAGTGACCCCCTTTGGGTTTCTGAGGTGGTAACTCTTTACAGAAGTAGATTGCCCAGCCTTCCTTCCACAGAGTGGTTGGTGGCTTTGAACCACCAACCTTCTGCATAGAATCAAATGCCTTAAGCTCTATGCCACCAGAGTTCCTTATGAAATTCCATATGACAGATAATTCAGTTTTATCAGAATACAGAGAAAAGACCTTTTAATCAGGTGTGGGGAGGAAGCATTTGAGTTGAGATGTGAGGGATTTTTTTTCAGTCTAAAAAGAAGGTAGGAACATTCTAAGCCAAGAGGACATTAAGGCAGGTTTTATGAATTGACCTTTCCCTTAAGTGTGCACATGAATATTTAATAGCTATAGTCCACCTATAGCAAGAACAGCTCTTTGAAAGATGGACAGAGCCAGTCATTACATAACCCAAAAGTGATGATGAGGCTAAAAGGTTTTTTGGCTCTTGAAATGATTTTTCTTCTTCTTAGACTTGTCCCATTTCAGGTGAGAAATGTGACGGTCTCATAGAAAATCCAAAGAAGGACTGCCATGTATGAAATTCTTGGTTCTTTATCAGAATAAAGACAAAATGAGGTTCAAATGGAAGCAATAGAACTGTGGTTTGGTTACCTCTCTTAGATATATATTCAAAATCATTTAAATCATTCCATGTACCAAAGAGATATGGATCCTCCAGCTTTACATCTAATTTTATAACGATGGGATTCTTATTTTTGTTTTTGTTTTTACCTCTGAAGAAGATACTATATATTGGTTCATTTAACACACTTTTAAAATATATTTTTTAATTGCCTTTTTCTAATACAAATGTTGGAAACCAAAATACTCAAGCTCCCAGTTTCTCTTGTAGCTAGAATTTGGCCATGTGATATGCATTTGGCCAATAAGATGTAGGTACAATTTCTGGGTAAGACTTGCCTTACTGAATCACAAAGACAAAGTCTTGGGAATAAGGTCTTTCTCACTTCGTCCTTCTCATTTCTTTCTGTCCAGAACTTATGGACACTGCCTGGACTTGCAACACCCATCCATCTTTTGATCCTGAAATTACAAACTACACACTAAAAGTGGCAGTCCAGGAGACAAGGATCCTTGCACAGGATTCTTGCACAGGTGTGTCCACCCTGCCTACCTGCTTCCAGAGTCCTTTTTGCATGAGAAATATTCATGCTTAAGTGATCATTTGTCATGTTTTCTGTCACTTGCAACTAAATACATCCAAACGATACCTCTTTTTTTTGCAATAAATGAAAAAGTTGTATGGAGATGTCTGCCATTTTTCAAAAAATTTATTTTATTTTATTTTTGGTGAAAATATGTATCAAAAAATCCTCTCCCATTAAACAGTTTCTAGATGTATTGATCAGTAAGTGGTTACATTCTTCTTTGCATCAACATTCTTGTCATTTCTTCTCTTGTTGTTTCACTACCACTGATTTAAACTCCCTGCCCCCAACCTTCTTGTGTGTGCTTTAATAGCTGTTGTTCATTTTGTTTTATATAGATAACTTTTGAAAGGAACTCAAGGGTGACAATCTTTACTTTTTGAGTTAAACTGTTACTTACTTTAAAGATGACTTCAGGGAATACTTTAGATTTAAGATTTGAAGAATAACTCAGGGCAATAGTCTTGTAGACTCGTCCAGCCTCAATAAGTCCAGTAAGTCTGGATTCATTAAGAATTTGAAGTTCTGTTACACATTTTTATCCCTTCCTTTCAGGATCTTTCTACTGTGACCCTGATCAAAATGTTCTGCAGTGGAAGCCAGGCACCATCTATTTCTTCTGGTCTCCAAGTAGAGAGGCAGTTGTTCATGGAGACAGTCTCGTAGTCTGCTTCTGTCTCTGATTCTTGGGTTTCCTTCTTTCTCTTCTGTTCCAGAAAAATAGAGAGCAATAGTTGTATTTTAGACAGCTGCTGATAAACTATAAGACCTCAGACACTACTCCCCATATTGGGAGGTAGAACATAAGCTTTAATAATGATATTATGCCAATTGACTGTATTGTCCCATGAAACTGTGGCCCTAATCCTTCAAATCTAATCTAGTGAATTAATCCCATGAGGTTACTTATTATGTCTAATTAGTATCAGCATCTACAGCCCTTTTTTTCTTATTTTTTGTTGTTATTGTTGCAAAATTATAAGTCACACACACACACACACACACACATATATAAAACTTACGTAATATGCAACTTCAACCATTTTTCTTGCCATTCAAGTTTTAAATATAAACTTTCTTTCCTGGACTTTCAAACATTAAACTCTCTTGGTTTCCCTAAAGGGACATGGGTCAATGTATTTATTTATTTATTTATTTATTTATTTTTGCAGTGTTCCCTCTCCTTCCCTCCCACCCCTAGTAACCAACAAAGAAAGTTTCCTTTCACATATAAACCTTTCCTTGACTTTTTACAATAATGAACTAATACAATATTTGACCATCTGTGATTGACTTATTTCACTCAGCATAATGTCCTCCAAGTTCATCCAGGTTATGCGGTGTTTTGAAGATTCTACATTATTCTTTAGTGTTGCATAATACTCCATTGTGTGTATGTACCATAGTTTGGTTATCCATTCTTCTGTTGATGGGCACCTGTGCTGTTTCCTTCTTTATACTATTGTAAATAGTACCACAATGAACAAGGGCGTGCATATATCTGTTCTTGCCCTGGCTCTCACTTCTTTAGGATATATACCTACTCACGGGATTGCTAGGTCGAATGGTATTTCTAATTCCAACTTTTTAAGGAATCGCTATACTGCTTTCCACAGTGGTTGTATCATTTTACAGTCCCTTCAGCAGTGTATGAGGGTCCCAATCTTTCCACTTACTCACCAGCATTTGTTATTTTGTCTTGTTGAGCTTTACCATTAGTGCTGGAGTGAGATGGTATCTCATTTTTGTTTTGATTTGCATCTCTCTGATGGCTATGATCATGAGCATTTCTTCATGTATTTGCTGGCTGCCTGAATATCCTCTTTG
>NW_006921740.1:1754548-1755364 GCF_000298275.1 Orycteropus afer afer
TTCCTACTTTGTTCTTTAGTAGTGGTTTGCTTTTCCAGATCTCTTTCCTTTCCATATGAAATTAATGATTGTTTTTTTCCATATCCTTAAAGAATGCTGATGAGATCTGGATTGGGATTGCATTGAATGTATAGATTGCTTTGGGTAGTATTGACATTTTCACAATGTCCAATCTTCCTTTTCCATGAGCATGGTATGTTGTTCTTCCATTTATGTAGATCTCTTATGGTTTCTTGGAGTAGTGATTTGTAGTTTTCTTTGAATAGGTCTTTTGTGTCCCTAGTGAGATTTATCCCCAAGTATTTTATTTTTTTGGTAGTGTGGTAGTTAAGTTTGTGTTTCAGCTTGGCTAGGCCTGGTTGAGTGGCTGGGCAGGGGGTGGTAGTTATTCCCCATAATGAGACTGACAATCAGGTCCATGGTGGGATATACTACAAGCAGCTGAGTAGCTGCCTTAGGGAATGTGGTCTGCTTCCTGTATATAAGAAGAAGCCTTGGGGAATGTTCTCTATCATATGACACATTTGGACCCTGTGTATAGCTGTGTCATTGTTCAGCAGCTTGCATGCTCTGCCAATCTTGGGACTTTCAATGGACTTGAATTAATGCCTGTCATGTGGTTTGGTAACATTGGGACTGTGCCTTTTTACTTGTCAACCTTGGGCTTGTCAGCCTGAGCAGCCAGCAGCTGAGTGAAGAAAAGCCTCCAGCTTCAGTGGGCTGGGAACTGGAGGCAGAGCTGAAGCCCAAGGTTGAGGGGCTTTCACCCAGCCCCTAGAGCATGGCATTTTGAACTTGGACTTGAAGCCTCCAAAC
>NW_006921740.1:1756444-1758431 GCF_000298275.1 Orycteropus afer afer
CTGTTAGAGTGCCCCAGTGATTAGTCTTTGAGCTTCATAAACATATCTATATATCTATATATCTATATCTATATATATATATAATTTGTCTCATCTAACCTCATGGCTTCAAATATCTATATCCTGTTGTTGTTGTTGTTAGGTGCCATCAAATTGATTGCAACTCATAGTAACCCTATGCACAACAGAAGGAAACACTTCCTGGTCCTGTGCCATCCTCATAATCCTCGATATGCTTGAGCCCATCATTGCACCCACTGTGCCACCCTATCTTGTTATGAGTCTTCTCTTTTTTTGCTGACCTTCCACTTTACCAAGCCTGATATCCTTTGCCAGGGTCTGGTCCCTTCTGACAAGAGGACCAAAATAGGTGAGACGAAGTCTGGGCATTCTTACTTTTAAGGAACATTGCAGCTGCACCTCTTTCAGGACATATTTGTTCCTTCTTCTGGCAGTCCATGGTATTTTCAGTATTCTTCACCAATACCACAATTCAAAGGCATCAATTTTTCTTTGGTCTTCCTTATAAATTGTCCAGCTTTCACATGCATATGAGGTGATTGAAAATACCATGACTTGAATTAGGTGCATATTAGTCTTCAAAGAGACATTTTTGTTCTTCATCACTTCAAAGAAGTCTTTTACAGCAGATTTGTCCAGTGCAACATGATGTGTGATTTCTTGACTGCTGCTTCCACGCTTCCTTGAATGTTGATTGTGAATCCAAGTAAAATGAAATCCCTGAAAACTTCACTTTTTTCTCCATTTATCGTGATGTTGCTTATTGGTCCAGTTGTAAGGAATTTCATTTTCTTTACCTTGAGGTGTAATCCATACTGCAGACTGCAGTCTTTAATCTTTATCAGTAAGTGCTTCCAGTCATCTTCACTTTCAGCAAGCAAGATTGTGTCATCTGCATATTGCAGGTTGTTAATGAATCTTCCTGCAATCCTGATGCTGTGTTCTTTTTCATATAACCCAGCTTCCATTATTATTTGCTCAGCATATAGATTGAATAAGTATGGTGAAAGGAAACAACCCTGATGCACACCCTTCCTGATTTTAAACCATGCAAAATCCCCTTGTTCTGTTGGAATGACAGCCTCTTGGTCTATGTACAGGTTCCTTAGGAGCACAATTGGGTGTTCTGGAATCCCTATGCTTTGCAAAGTTATCCATAATTTGTTATGATTTGCACACTCAAATGCCTTTGTGTAGTAAATAAAACACAGGTAAATATCTTTCTGGTATTCTTTGCTTTCAGCCAAGATCCTTCTGACATCAGCAGTGATATACCTTGTTCCACACCCTCTTCTGAATCCAGCTTGAATTTCTGGAAGTTTTCTGTCAATACACTGCAGCAACCATTTTAAAATTATCTTCAGCAAAATTTTACTTGTGTGTGATGTTAATGATATTGTTTGATAATTTCCATATTCTTTTGGATTACCTTTTTTTGGAGTGGGCACAAGTGTGGATCTCTTCCAGTCAGCTGGTCAGGTAGCTATCTTCCAAATTTTTTGGAAATTTGGCAGCTCTTAAATGTAAGTTCTCAGCCCTAACCTCTCTCAAGAACTATAGATTCATGTATCCACCTCCCTATTCAACATTTCTATTTGATTTCTAACTCAAAATCTTAACGCCCTCTTCTTCGCTCAGACTTGACCCATCTTCAACTTCCTCCATTTTTATTTGATGGAAACTCCAATGTTGGTTTCCTTGTCCCAAATCTTAGAGTCATACTTGATTCCTCTCTTTCACCTTCTCTGTCAAAATTTTGGATTTACCTTAAAAGCATATCCAAAATATATTAATAATCTGAACACCTCTCACCATTGCTACCACCTTGGTATAATCAATCATCACCTCTCACCTAGGTTACTACAGAAGCCTCCTAAAAAATGTATGTGCTTTGCTCTTTCCCCTCCACACAATAGACTCTTTTCAATACAGCTGTTTCTTGAGCACACCCTGGACGTGCCCACAT
>NW_006921740.1:1762211-1764760 GCF_000298275.1 Orycteropus afer afer
GCCTGTACTGTCAGGGTCACTCCGTTCGCTGTCAGACCGCAGCTCCATATGTCTCCTTCTTTTGGTATTTTCACGCAAATTCTTCTGCTAATTGGGGTTTAGTCCAATTCTGTATCGTTCCCTTCAAGGCTCAGGGGTCCACGATTATCTTCTGTGTCTGTGTTAATTGGTTCCCCTTTTCTTTGTTGAAGAGGGTCTGTGCAATCCGTCTGCCTAGTCCGCCATCTTGCCGGAACTCCCTCCCATAGCACTTTTAACCTTCCAATTTACTGTATGTTTTTGTGTTGCTTGTCATAGATTCTGACTCCATAGTGACCCTACAGGACAGAGTAGAACTGCCCCATAGGGTTTCCTAGGTTGTAATCATTATGGTAGCAGATTACCACTTCTTCCTCCCACACAGCCACTGGTGGGTTTGAATTGCTGACCTTTCAGTTAGCAGTCAAGTGCTTAACCATTGAGCACCACCAGGGCTCCTTAACTTACTGTACAGTTTATCTAAATGTTTATATCTGTATGTCCATTGTTATTTTCTGTCTCTTGTGCTAGAATATAAGAACCATGATGACAGGCTCTATATCTGTCTTGTTCACTGATATATCCCCAGTGCCAAGAACAGTGCCTCATCCAGAGTATGTACTTAGTAAATATTTGTGGCAGGGTTGAATGAATCATCCATCCACAGAGGGTGGAATTACAGGGGAGGAGCTTCAGGACAGCAGAGGGACTGAAAAAGTAACACTCAAGTCTCTGGTAACCTGAGACCAAACTCAGTGTTGACCCACAGTTTCCTGCCCAAGTATGTGAATCCAAAATGTCTACACATAATGGTGGTGCTATTCTCTAGCGGAAAAAGGACGAAAATTACGATAATGAACTTACGGGAAGTTTTCAGCAGGGATATGTCTGAAAAGGGCTCCTCATATTTAAATCAAGCTCTTCTTGAATCCAGAAAAATCAAGCATCCCATGGAATGCACTTATTTGCCACTGCAACAACCCTTTCAGGCTTACAGGACAAATTAAATCCTTTACTTTAAATAAAACCAGTGTTCTATTGGAAACATGTCCAATCCTGGAGTGAGGCAAAAAGAAGAATAGCTAGAAGCAGGAGAATTTCTGCTCTTGAGCACTACTGGAATTTAGTACATGGGTGGTCTTGGATGGTGGTTTTTCTTCAGATATTAACATGTGTATTTTAGAACTAAGGGTGAATATGTCAGAAACACTGACTTTTACCTCACTAAAATTGAGAATTTATTCTACTTCTGATTTGAATAAGCAAGCATTCTTCAGTCTCAATTCCTCTTCAAATTCAGAACTCTGATTAGATCTTGATGGAAACAACTTGGCAAAGGACCCAGTCCATCCATAGAGACATGCTTCAGTGTGGAGCACAGTACACAATAGTATGCTTTTAGATTATGCTACAGCTGAGGGCTAGCCACTTGATAGTGCTCCTCTGTGTTAATTACTTCAGAATGGAAATTCTTTATCCTCATAGCTGTACTGAAGGATGGGGACTGGGGGCACTCACAGGCATTCCGAGTACCTTCTTAATTTTACATGCTATGTAACTCACTTCCCTCACCCTAGTCCTTGTCCTGCTATAATCTATCCAGGAATTCTCGGAAACCTAGAATTTTCTTATGCTGAGGTCCTTTAAATAGAATCATTATCTTGGTTCTGATGCTTTCTGATTGGTCTTGGACAAGCCTTTCCTTGTTAGCATCTTGACACTGTGTGTAGGGGGTGCAATCTGTGGAAATTTTTTATTTCTTGGAAAAACAATACACCCACTCCTCACTTATCAACATGTTTAGGTTCCAAAGACCAGGTTGTTATGCAAAAACTGACATTATGAAAAAATGGAGGATGACCACATCAGATCACAAAATGGAAGATGACTACATCATTGCACACCTGCCAAAACTCATCATTCCATAACTGCCAAAACACTGAGATTATGGCCCAGTTAAGTTAACACACAGAGATCCAATAATATTTTATATGCTAGGGTAATCATGTTACTGATTTTTTTTTTTTAGATGTAAAGTTTTGTATGTGATATTGTGTTAGGTTAGACCAATGAATCCAGCTCTTGTTGCTCTGTATCTGTTACTTTGATGAGACCACATGAAGTTATCTGGGTAATGATAAGATGCCCTGCACCTGGACAGGGATGATGTTCTGTGACTATGGATTAATTGACTATATTGTGCCCCTAAGAAACTGGTTATTGAGAATTAATGCTCAGAAGGAGGTAGAGATAGATGGTGCTTTCATCATCTAGTGCCATTTTAACAGAAATACCACAAATGGGTGGTTTGAACAAACAGTTTAGGAAGCTAGAAGTCTGAGGTCAAAGTACAAACTCTAGGGGTTGGGTGAAGGCCCCTTGACCTTGCACTTTAGCTCTGCCTCTTGCTCTAAGCTTGTTATTTGGGCAAGGAAGGCCTCTTCCTAGCCCTCACCCTACTCAAAGGAAGAGTCTCCATGAGTGAGTGAGCAGTGGGCAGGCAGTCCCAGGCGATCTGCAAGCAAGGGGTG
>NW_006921740.1:1765680-1767060 GCF_000298275.1 Orycteropus afer afer
CGTTGCATCTAGATGGCAGCTTGCTAGCTTTTAAGATCCCAGTCGCTACTCGCCAAAGTAGGAAGTGGAACAATGTTTTGTATAGCATGTTATGCCAATTGAGCTTGATGTCCCCTGTGACTATGGTCCCAAGCCCACAGGTTCAACTAGTTGGTCCCTCTGAGTAGCTGGCTGTGACCAAGCAGTGACCAGAACCTTGGAAAAGGGCATTTTTAAGGCAGGGCTGGGCCTCTTGAGTCAGGGTCCTGTGTTGTTGTTGTTGTTGTTATGTGCTGTTGAGTCATCTCCGACTCACAGACACCTTATATACAACAGAACAAAACAGTACCTGGTCCTGTGCCAGCCTCACCAACACTACTATACCTGAGCCCATTGCCATAGCCATTGTGTCAATACATCTTGTTGAGGGCCTTCTCCTCTTTTACTGACCCTCCACTTTACCAAGTATGACGTCATTCTCCGCAGAATGGTCCCTTCTGACAATATGACCAAAGTAGGTGAGACAAAATCTGCCATCCTCACTTCCAAGGAGCATTCTGGCTGCACTTCTTCCAGGACAGATTTGTTAGTTCTTTTAGCAGTCTACAGTACTTTCAGCATTCTTCAGCAACACCACAACTCAAAAGCATCAAGTCTTCTTTGATCTTCCTTATTCATTGTCCAGCTCTCACATGCATATGAGGCCACTGAAAATACCATGGCTTGAGTTAGGCACATTTTAGTCTTCAAGGAGGTATCTTTGCTCTTCAACACTTGAAAGAGGCCTTCTGCAAAAGATTTGCCCAATGCAATACATCTTTTGATGTCTTGAATTCTGCTTCCATTGGTGTTGATTGTAGAACCAAGAAATATGAAGTCTATGACAACTTCAACCTTTTCTCCATTTATGGTGGTGCTGCTTATTGGTCCAGTTGTAAGGACTTTTGTTTTCTTTATATTGAGGTGCAGTCCATACTGCAGACTGTAGTCTTTAATCTTCATCAGTAAGTGGTCCAAGCCATCCTCACTTTCAGCAAGCAAAGTTGTATCATCTGTGTATTTCAGGTTGTTAATGAGTCTTCCTCCAATCCTGATGCCATGTTCTTCTCCATATGGTCCATCTTCTTGGATTATTTGCTCAGCATACGATTGAATAAGTATGGTGAAAGGATACAACCCTGACACACTCCCTTCCTTATTTTAAACCATGCATTATCCCCTTGTTCTGTTTGAATGATAGCCTTCTGGTCTTTGCACAGGTTCCTCATGAGTATAATTAAGTATCCTGGAATTCTTATTCTTCTCAATATTATCCACAATTTGTTATGATCCACACAATTGAATGCTTTTGCATAGTCAATAGAACACAAGTAAACATCTCCCTGGTATTCTTTGCTTTGA
>NW_006921740.1:1768050-1769750 GCF_000298275.1 Orycteropus afer afer
TTGGCTCTCGTGGACTTGGTTTAATTGTCTTAAGTTTCAACTTGAACTTGCATATGAGCAGTTAATGGTCTGTTCCACAATCATCTGGCCATATTTTGGCTGAAGATACTGAGTTTCTCTATTGCCTCTTGCCACAGATGTAGTCAATCTGATTTCTGTGTACTCTGTCTGGAAAAATCCACATACATAGCCACCATTTGTGTTATTGATAAAAGGTATTCGCAATGAATGAGTTGTTGGGTTTGCAGAATTCTATCATGCAATTTCCAGCTTTATTTCTATCACCAAGGCCATGTTGTCCAACTACTAGTGATTCTTCTTTGTTTCCAACTTTTGTATGCCAATTGCCAGTGACAATTAACACATTTTGATTGCATGTTGCATGTTGCATGTTCCTGTGACCTTGATTAATTGGCCAAATTTCACAGGTGGCTGTGGACCGTTGCAGGTGTTAGCTCATTAACCTCTTTAAATATTCCATGGTCTGTGGTTATTCTGCTTAATTTTAATTGGCCAAATCTCACAGGCAGTTGTTAAATATTCCACCGCTCTTCCTTTTCTTCTCCCTTTGGGCCTGCCCCTAGGGCAGCTGTTCTGTCCTACCTTCCTGCCTAATAGGCCCACTGGAGCTAGAAGCTTCTCATAACACAGGCAGCTCCTGGCTACTGAGGCTGATGAACCCAAGCACAGCAAGTAAAGTGGCACAGTCCCAAGTTATCAAGCAACATGGCAGGCCACTAGTTCAAGTTCATTAACAATCCCAAGATTAGCAGACAACATGGCAGGCCTCTGAGATGAAGACTTGACCAAATGCAGAATCCACATGTGCCAAAATCTTAAGACCTTTCTCAAAGCTGTTCTTGTATACTGGAAACAGACCATATCCCTAAGGCAGCTACTCAGCTTCTTGCAGTAGATTCCACCATGATGTTGATTACCAGTCTCATCATGGGGAATAACTACATGCAGCTGTCCAGCCACTCAAAACCAGGCTCAGCCAAGCTGACACATCCCCTTAACTACCACAGCTGGTAACCAGATCTCCTCAGTCATGTGGTTGCTAATGCAGAGCTGCACACAGGTACTGGTTTGTGACATGTTCCCCCAGGTTTGTGGCCTGTGAATTGAAAAGAATAAAGACCAGCCTAATGCAATACCTTTTTCAAACTTTGAATATAGTCCATTTGAAGCATCATCCTTTATGCTGATATAATGACCTTCCTTTTGGTGTTAACATGCCCTTTTAAAAAAATGAAAACATGTCAATTCCTTTACTTGGCAAAATTAAGAGATAGCAATCCTAATATTAAAAAATATTCCTAATATTTTTTTAATAATAAATTTTATAACAAATTTTTAAACAATTTTTTTATGATAATAATGAACATGCTCTTATAATGTACTACCATTACCACATATCTGAAGTAAGCCTTATTATTATCTCTATAGTTTAGATGAGATAAAGAACGTTCAAACTAGTTAGTAGCATGTCTAGAGTTGCAAAGCAAGAGGTGCCACCAGAACAAGAGCCTGACTCCAGAAGCAAAGCTCTTTCCGTGAAACCATCTAAACACGTTATCAGTTCTCCCTTCTCCCATCTTCCAGCCTACCCCACATCTCCTAAATTCACATCAGTTATCAATATTGCTGGCCACTCAGTTGTTCTAGTTAGAAATCTGATCTATTTAACAAGTCTTTCA
>NW_006921740.1:1770135-1772587 GCF_000298275.1 Orycteropus afer afer
TTAGTAAATGTTGGAGAATGAGAGGGGAGAGGGAAGAAGAGACAAGGGGAGAAAGGAAGCTTAACTCAACTGTGCTTTTTTGAAGAACTAACTTTCATAGACATGCAGGAAAGGACTTACTGTTAGTTTTATTTGGTTATTGTTAACTTTTTATTGCAAGTTCTGTAAGATTCATGTGCGTTATAATACATTCGAGGTGTCAGTTTCTTTTAGTTCAATCCTCTTGCAGCCGAAGCATATAAAATAGAGACACTGAGCTGCAGATTGTCTCAAGTGCCAGAAGGGGTTGCTAGACAGCAATCGAATCTCCAAAGAAACTGAAATTTCATCTTTTGGACACTTTCTTATTTCCTTAGTCTTTGTAAGAAGTTAGATGTTTTCTTCCATTCAGGGTTATATTTACTTATAGGATCCAGCTCTGTCATGTTGTTGTTGTTTGCCGTCGAGTCGGCTCGACTCATAGCGACCCCTCCTTGGGTTTCTGAGGCAGTATCACTATCAAATAGGATTGCCCAACCTTCCTTCAGAGGAGTGGCTGGTGGGTTTGAACCTCCAGCTTTCTGGTGAGCAGTCAAGTGCCTTAGACACTATTCTACCAGAGCTCCTAGCTCTGTTATAGGCTACCCGTATTTGCCTGTGAAAATTGTCTTTATACCAATCTCTCCAAGTGCTCCATCTATCTTCTATGCTGTTTGGAGGGACTCCTAATACACTTTTCTATTCCTGAACATCTTGAATGCAATCTAAATCAATGTGATCTCAGAGGAGAGTAATAAGATGGGCCAATGTATGGGACTCAACTAGCACATCAAGCATCTTTGTGCCAATTGCCAATTGCCAAAGGCATCGCATGGGTGCATAAATTGCAAGCAGTGCTGCTGCCTTCAGGTTGACACAGCCCGACCCCTGGGCCAGTCCTTGGGAGCATTTCAGCCTTCAATCTGTCCATTGGCCAGGTGCCTTTCAGCACTGCATAGACTCTAAGTGTAAGACCGGCAACTTAGGATCCACCTAGAACTCTTTCAGGCTAGGGGCCATAGAGTCCAGAATTTATCACACTATGGATTCTTGTTTGATTCAAATCATTTGTGTCCAGGTTCAAAAACAGCCAGGAAGTCAAAAGAAATCACACAAAGTCCCTCCAAGAGGGCCTGGAGCTTCAAAATCTTGCCCTTATACCTGCTTTACAGCTCTCTCCATTCCCTTTGCTTTTGCTCTCTAATGCCCCCTATATCTCTCAGATTCAACTGCACTTACTTATTTAGGAAGGTTTTCATCACACACAAAGTGATTAGACACCACACCATTATTTATTGGAACTGGAACGAATTATTTCACTGATGTAATTCCAAGCAGCCTTGGTTTATTACCATATATATATTTACGCATCTGGATTATTTGTGAAGTTTCATAGTTGCTAGAAAATTGGTAATAATGATAATATGGTTATCAATAAAGTTTGCATAATTATTAACCTTTTTTAAAAAATATTTTATTTTGGTTTAGGTGTAAATTTACAAATTAGTTTCCCATTCGACAATTTATACACAGAGTGTTTTGTGACTTTAGTTGCAGTCCCTTTGATGTGTCAGCATTGTCTCCACTTCCACCGTGGGTTCCCTGTTTCTATTTGCCTGGCTTTTAACCTATGTTATGGCTACAAAACATTATTTTTGTTTTAATTTTTGAACTAATATTCCTATGTCAAAGAATGTTTAGATAATCTCTTAACATTAGCAACCTAGTAAAACATTGATATTGTATTTATTATAACAAAACCTTCCAAATGCTTGTTGTTGTTGTTGTTGTTATGTGCCGTCGAGTCAGCCCCGACTCATAGCGACCCCTCCTTGGGTTTTCGAGGCAGTATCACTACGGAAGTAGGATTGCCCAACCTTCCTTCCGAGGAGTGGCTGGTGGGTTTGAACCGCCAGCCGTCTGGTTAGCAGGCAAGTGACTTAGCCACTATGCTTACAAAGCACTTATTGTGGAGCAGGTACTGTTCTCAGCACTATCCAGATGTTAAGGAATCAACACTTTCTAAAAATCCTAAGAAATAGCTCCTCTCATTATTTCCACTTTACAGATGAAACTGAGGTACACAGAGGTAAAGTGATTTGACTGAAGTATGGTTAAGTGATTGAGCTAGAATGTGAACTCAGGAATTTGAGTTCTAAGTCCATGCTCTTAACTAAGTCTATGCTTTCCTGCCCTTGATTTACTAGTAACAGTACAACAGTCAGAGTAAAATTTCAATGAGATAGTCTTTTAATGGTACAAACTTGCTCAGGGCTAGTTCTTTCTAACACAGTGCAGCAGGCCAGCTACAGGAGCTTGGAAGGGTCACAACTCTGACATGAAACCAGAGTACTTTGGGATTCATAATTCATGCATATATTCAGTGTAGAGAAGGTCTCAGAGAAAGGCTTAAGCTGTGTGTGTGTGTGTGTGT
>NW_006921740.1:1776224-1777174 GCF_000298275.1 Orycteropus afer afer
CAGATGAATGATGAATCCAAGTTTACCAGGTCAAATGGTGGATCGTTCGCTCATGGACAGTTGTAGGCAGTATAACAGGATCCAGAGCCACAGAGAGAAAAGGAGGTAAGAAACTTAAAGTGCATTGCCCTGTTCAGGGGACTAATAAGATAATTTATGAATTGTGGAAGAATGAGAGTCTCACCTTACTTCAGTATGGTAATAGTGGTTTCTCTGTCCTTTCATGTTGGAAGATCTTACTTGGCAACAACTAAGAAGGGCATAGAAAAGAGCAAAGTGGATAGAAATGCAGAGATGGTCAGAGGCCACTTGTGGCACATATGAAATATGAAAATAGTGAAATAACATGGGAGGATCTGGCCCATTGAGTTTAAAGCTGGAGCATCTGAGACAGATGCTGTTAGTCAGAGGAAAGCTTCATGGGAGCCCACCAGAGAAGAATAAAACACATTGTGTTCCACTGGAGCTGTCTTATGTCTTCTCCATGCCCACCTTCCTTCTAGGGTCAAGTACACTGCATTTATATTTTTTCTTACAAGCGGGAGGCCAAAAGGAAATGAGAAAGAGACTGGGACTTTGAATCGAAGGTTGCCTGAGCTGGGAGGTGAACCTTCAAGATGGAAGGGAACTGTCTGAAGTATATTCCATAAAAAGGTGTTGTGTGTATGTCTAGGTACTGAATCCTGAAGCTGGCAGCCTTGGTAACCCTATTGGAAGGTTCTCACTGCACAATCTTGGCTTGTGGCTCAGAGTTGTTGGCATTCTAATGGACAACAAGTATCTCCATGGCACCTTGATGTCTGAAGGCTAGCAATCTCTCCTCAAATATTTGCCCCTGCCTCAAACTCTTGGGGCTCACATATGATTTTAACCCAAATGTTCTTGAGATTGATTTTTTCATTTACCTTGGATGTGTAGGGCCTGAACCAGATTTATTTATTGGATGAGAA
>NW_006921740.1:1777364-1788945 GCF_000298275.1 Orycteropus afer afer
TATATATTTAAAAGACCTGCCATTCCAGCAATTTTGTGAAGGTACTTTGTACAGAATGGGTGTGTACCTCATGCAGTCATGGCACTTACATTTTCCAAATTGTCTGGAATATTCTAAACTTCGCAACTATTCAATTATAGTTGTTGGATCTTAATTACAATGAACATTATTTTTGGGTTTCTTTTCAGGACAGTGAATTAACATTCCTTTGTGATTTGGAGATGTTCACTTGCTAATAGACTCCTAAGAGGAGACATTTGAGATGATCTACTTAGATTATTGCACTGCTAATTCAAGACTGTGCAAGAAATACGGATTTTTTTTTTCCTGATGATACAAGAAAGAGCATTTTGTGCCTTCATGCACCCAGTCTGACCTGTTTTATTCTTTTTTATACATTCTTACTAGAGCTCTTTCTTGATGTCATTGTCATAATATCCAAAATCAGTCAATGGCTTCTACTACATAGAGGTTACTTTTTTAATTTCACATTTAAGAAACCTGGAAGTACTCCAGGCTGGTATGGCAATTTCAGAAACTTTCTTTTTATCCATTTCCCACCCTTATTGTATGGCTTCTATCCTGAAGATTATCTCATGGTCCAAGATGGCCACTGCACCTCAGTAATCATGCCCAAGTTCAAGGCAAGAAGTAAAGGAAGGTGTAAGAATGAATGAGCATTTGCTTCCTTAGAGAGCTTTTTCAGAAGATCAATTTAACAATTTTCATTTATAGCCCATTAACCATCCCTATCTTCAAAGAAATATAATTTTCTAGCTGGGCACACTGGATACAGAGTAAGCAACTAGTAGCCTCTACCACATATAAGAATTTGATTATATGATGGCCTTGAAAATACAGATGTTAGAAAACAAAATACAAGAACAGTTATCTTGCAGAGGGCTGCTGAATTATCTTCATGCCGTCACTGAATGTGTATCTATTCAATGGTTTTAGGTGGACTTCCCTAGGCTTCTCTTCTCTTGAGCCCCCCTAGCTCCTTTTACCATTTAGATGTCTTCTATTTCCAGTGTTGTCCTTCTGCTAGGCTCCAGATTCACACAGCTGATTACTGACTGGATGACTTCTCATGGAAGACATACCAGTTATCAGTTACCATTGAGTAGGTTCAGACTCAGAGTGAGCCCATGTGTGCAAAGTGTAACTGCTCCATAGTGTTTTCAAGATTGTGAACTTTCAGAAGCAGATTGCCAGGACTGTCTTCCAAAGCATCTCTGGGTGGATTCAAACTGCCAAACTTTTGGTTAGCCTCTGAGTACATTACCCATTTATACTACCCAGTGACTCTGGAGGACACATTAAACAAACAAACAAACAAGTAAACAAAAACTCATATCAACCCCTCTTTGGGTTTCTGAGGCCGTATCTCTACGGAAGTAGGCTGCCCAATCTTCATTCTGAGGAGTGGATGGTGGGTTTGAACCACCAGCCTTCTGGTTAGCAGTAAAATACCTTAGGCACTACACCACCAGAGCTCCCTTAAATTCAAGAAATCCCCAAATGAACCCATGGTCATTCCCAGACCTGCAGTAAACAGCAGGATATGAGCCAACTGCTTGGGCCCCAAACCTGGGTGCCAACAAATACCCTGTGCCCTGTCTTTCTTCTTTCCAAATTCAGCTTCCTAAATCACTCTTGAATCCTCTCACATCTCTCCTTCCCCATGACCACCACCTGAGGTCAAGTCTGCATGGCTTCTTACTCAGACAGCCATGGCCTCTTGACTAGTCTCACCTCATTCAAGTCTTCTTTCCTTTCTCCAGCCCATTCTCCACACATCTGTCAGAGTAAGGATTGTTTTTAAAACCCACACAAATCCAATTATGTCATTCCGTATCTTAATACCAATCAATGGTTTCTTAGTGTCCTTAGGGAAAAGTCTAACTCAATAACAAAGACTGAAAGGCCCTGTGAGGTCTGGCCCCTGCCCACATCACTTTATATCACTCTCCTTTTCACTCTGTTCCAACCACAATGATTTTCTTTCAGTCTTGCTAAGAGATAAGTTTCTTCCTGTCTCAGATCTTGGCATATAGAGTTCTCTTTGCCTGGGAAGCTCTTTCCTCTGCTCGCCACGCATTTGTTTAGTGAATCATCATGCATTTTTCAAGGTGTCAAATCCATGTACCCCCTAAACTATCTCAGATTGTATCAGTTTCCCATAGCTCACTGTGCTTGATCCTTGAAGCTTTCATCAGCTTTTTAATTACTTGTTCAATCGTAATTTTCTTGAAGGCAGGCCCTTTTGGTCTTATTCTTTCCTATATTGGATGTGCCTTAATATACTCACTCAGTGATACAAGCCTTCATTTCTTTACTCATTAACTAAAAAAAAAAAAAAAAAAAAAAAATTGTTGACCTCTCTGTCCTTTGGAGTTTATGGTTCAGAGGTGGAAAAAGACTTAATAAACTAATTACTCAAATAGTTACTTAATTAGAGTTATGAGCAGAGCTGCAAGTGAGACAATAGGACATTATGAATGTACATAAAAATGAGATTTGGCTTTCCAACCTGGTCCTACCACAATGACTCTTGCAAACAAAGGTAGCAAGAAGAGGGGCCATTTGACTGTCAACTAGGTACTGACCAGAGAGAACACCATCAATATTCACAAGTGCCTCTATGGAGTGGCTTGCAAGAAGTATGTCCCTTGAATATTCAAGGACATCCAGAAACTTACCATGAAGGAGATGAGAACACCAGATGTGCACAAGACACCAGGCTTAACAGAGCTGTCTGGGCCAAAGGAATAAGGAAGGTTCCATACCATATTCATGTATGGTTGTCCACAAAGCATAATGAGAATGAAGATTCATCACATAAGCTCTTATACCTATGAATACATCTCCACTTTCAAAAACCTGAGATGGTCAATATGGATGAAAATGAGCATTTGATTATCAAGTAATGTTATAAAATTGCAAGGAAAGAAAGAAGAAAAGAAAGAAAGAAAGAAAAAGGAATCTGACCTTATCTTGGAGGGAAGTTAGAGAAAAATGGAAGGCTAGTGTTCTATTCAGGAAGCACATAGGAAGGATTTGTTATCTTAACTCTCACTCTCATCTCCATTTCCACCCCTTGGCATACTCTGGACCCAACAAATATAAACTCAGTGTGAGACAAGTTCAATGGAAACCTTTTAAACCAATGAGTTATTGAAATGCTGTCTACTTGGAGTTTCCAATTTTAGAAAAATAATCTCAGAATTTGTCTGCCAAGACTTCTTCTACTGGGCCTCCATCACTGCTTACCTCTACCCGCTCATTTTTCTACTCTCAGACTCTCTGTCTTCCTAGGCTGGTCTGCTTTTGTTGGTATCTGTATAAAATAGGCCTCCAGAAGCTGAACTAAATGTGCCCCCTATTCTCAAGCCCCTGGACTCCTAAAGTGAGTTAACAGAAATAAATGTGGTCATGGCCATTATGAGCTTGTAGCCCATGAAGGACCTCAGGACTTAAACAAGAGGACCTTAATGATGGCAAGTAGCTGGAAAGAGGTTCTAGGGAACTAATTAAAAAGTTGTCTTTGCTTGCCAAGATAAATAAAAATCATAGTTGTCTAAAAATACTTTTATTGCATTGATGTCAAATTGAATTAATATATATATAATGAAAGGATGAAAACAGCAAAGATGGCTTGAGGGCTAGTCTAGTGAGACTGTGGGGTGGTTAACCACCACTCACCCCATTCCCAGCCTTCCTTTTAAAAATTATTCTTGTAAAAATACAGATAACACAACATTTCCCAAGCCAAATTTTTCACACATACAATTCAGTGACACCAATTGCTTCAATCATGTTTTGCAGCCATTACCAATATCGGTAGACAAATCTTCTGTTACCATAAACAGAAACTCAATACTTCCTAAACAATGATTTTCCCCTCCCAGCCATTATCAGTGGCTTTGACATCAGCCATTGATGACAACCTACATACATCTTCAAATGTGTTGAATATTCATTGACAGCCAAACACTGATGTGTCCTAAGGCATCAATTGATAAGCAAGGATAAAGTTCTTGGCTAAAATAGGAGGCCAAAGACTCCATTTTGTGGTCCTTAATCCTTAGACTCACACCCTATCTCTCAGTTTGTTGTACTATGGGTTTGTATGTTGTTATGTTGGAAACAATACCATTTCAAATACCAGCAGGGTCACACATATCAGGCAGGCTTTAGTGATGCTTCCAGACTAAGACAGAGGAGGAAGAAAGACCTGGTGATCTACTTCCAAGAATTAGCCAATACAAACTCTATAGGTCACAACAGAATATTGTCTGGTACTATGCTAGAAGATAAGCCCCCTAGGTTGGAACTCAAAAAACACAGTGGCCACAAAAATGGACTCAAGCAAACCAACAATTGGGAAAATTGGCACAGGACTGGACAATGTTTCCTTCTATTGCCCCTGGGGTCACCATGAGCCAGAAATGACTCCACAGCAATTAACACCACCTCCACAATCTCTAGACATCTGGATTTCTCATGGGCAAACCTACCCTCCACTTCCTTAGCCAGAAGTGAACGGAGATTGAGTGAAAAAGCGAAATCCTTTTGTAATCCTTGAGCTGCGGATGGGGTGGTGGTGGTAAGTGCACCCAGACCCAGACCCAGGCTATCTTACCTGAGCAGGTAAAGCTCTGAAGACCTTTGGAGAATTCTTTACTTCCTGTCCAAAGTGGCATGTTGGCCACAAGGGGGAAGCATCACACAGAGTTTAGCACTTTGGCTGGACCTGCTCTTTGTTCTGGTTTTTCTATTGTCATCCAAGCTAGGAAGGTAGGTGGGGGCCTGCTGCCCGCGGCTGCTGTTCAGCTGTGACCGCACCTGCCTGGGGTCTTGAACCAAGCCATGCAGCCAAAGGACACTCAATGAATAATAAACACTGATGGATATTCAGGATCTAATTTATTAATGAAATTAAATCACTGCTAAAAACAAACCTACGTGACAAATTTCCTAGATTCTAAAGATTCATCATATGCTGAGAACTAGGAATCAGAAAACCTGGTTTCAATCCTGGCCCTGCAATGCATTGACTATGTGTTTTTAGGCAAGTCTCTTAGCCTCATCTTTAATATGATCCCAGTAATCCCTTTCTGTCTATATTATAAGCCTATTGGGAGAATTAAGCAAGAGAACATGGACAAAGTCCTCTGAGTACTGTAAAGCAGGATTGCAAATTTACCAGCACCACAATTTAGGTGAACAAAGAAAATGCAGTTCATTACTGCTCCCTACTGATGTGATTCTGCTGAGGTGGGTTGTGTGCGTGTGTGTGTGTGTGTGTGTGTGTGTGAATCAATAGGGTGCAATTTAAATTTTGTTATGGTGTTATTAGGTGACATTGAGTGGGCTCCAACTCTCAGTGACCCTGTGTACAGCAGAACGAAACACTGCCTAGTCCTGTGCCAGCCTCACAATCCTTGCTATGCTCCAGTCCATCATTGTAGCCCCTGTGTCAATCCAGCTCATTGAGGGTAAAATTTAAACATAAATTGCAGCTAATTATTTAAACAGTCTCTTAAGGCTAGGGTAAGACCTTGGTTGAGTGGCTGGGCAGCTGGTGATAGATGAGCCTGGCAATCAGCTCCATGGTGGGAACTACCATAAGCAGCTGAGTAGCTGCTTTGGATATGTGGTCTGCTCCCCATATATAAGAAGCAGTTTTGGGAATGATCTCTAGCTTATGGCACGCTTAGACCCTGAAGATAGCTGTGTAATTGTTCAGTAGCCTGCCATGCTCTGTCGACTTGGGGACTTAAAATGCACTTGAATTAATGTCCTGCCATGTGGTTTGGTAACATTAGGACTGTGCCTTTTTTCTTGTCAACCTTGGGCTTGGAAGCCTCAGCAGCCAGAAGCTGCCTGAGTGAAGAAAAGCCTCTAGCTTCAGTGGGCTGGGAGCTGGAAGCAGAGCTGAAGCCCAAGGCCGAGGGGCTTTCACCCAGTCCCTAGAACCTGGCACTTTGAGCTTAGACTTAAAGTCTCCAAATTGTAAGAGAATGACTCCTGTTTGTTAAGGCCATGCCATTTGTGGTATATTCTTGTCAGAGTGGCAGTTAGGTAACTAGAACAGACTGAAAGCCAGAGGAATTGTGGGATGACATCAAGAACATCATCCCTGACGAAAGCAAAGTCATTAAAAAGACAGGAAAGGTAAAAAAAAGACCAAAGTGGATGTCAGAAAAGACTCTGAAACTTGCCATCAAATGGAGAGTAGCTAAAGCAAATGGAAGAAATGGCAAGATAAAAGAGCTGAACAGAAAATTTCAAAGGGCAGCTCAGGAAGACAAAGTCAATTAGTATAATGAAATGTGCAAAGACCTGGAGTTAGAAAACCAAAAGGGAAGAATATGCTTGGCATTTTTCAAGCTGAAAGAACTGAAGAAAAAATTCAAGAATCAAGTTGCAATATTGAAAGATTCTATGGGCAAAATACTGAATTATGCAGGAAGCATCAAAAGAAGATGGAAGGAGTACACAGAGTCACTGTACCAAAAAGAACTGGTTGATGTTCACCTATTTCAGGAGGTGGCACATGATGAAGAACCGATGATACTGAAGGAAGAAGTTGAAACTGCACTGAAGGAATTGGTGAAGAACAAGGCTCCAGGAATTGACAAATACCCATTGAGATGTTTCAGCAAGTGGACGGCATGCTGTAGGCACTTTGTCTATGCCAAGAGATTTGGAACACAGCTACCTGGCCAACTGACTGGAAGAGATCCCTACTTGCACCCATTCCAAAGAAAGGTGATCCCACAGAATGTGGAAATTATCAAACAACATCATTAATATCATACACAAATAAACTTTTGCTGAAGGTAATTAAAAAATGGTTACAGCAGTATATTTACACAGAACTTCCAGAAACGTGAGCTGGATTCAGAAGAGGATGTGGAATGAGGGATATCATTGCTGATGTGATATGGATCTCAGCTGAAAGCAAAGAATACCAAGAAGATGTTTACTTGTGTTTTATTGACTATGCAAAACCATTTGATTGTGTGGATCATAAGTAATTATGGATAATGTTGAGAAGAATGGGAATCTCAGAACACTTAATTGTGCTAACAAGGAACCTGTCCATAGACCAGGAGGCTGTCATTTGAATAAAACAAGGGGATACTGCATGGTTTAAAATCAGGAAAGGAGGGTGTCAGGGTTGTATCCTTTCACCATATTTATTCAGTCTTTATGCTGAGCAGATAATTCTTTACAGAAGAAGATCACCCTGTCTTCTCTCCACAGAGGAGCTGGTGGATTTGAACTACTGACTTTCTGGTTAGCAGTCAAATGCCTTATCTACTACACCACCAAAGGTCCAAATAATCCAAGAACCTGGATTATGAAGAGGAGTGTGGCATTAGAATTGGAGGAAGACTCATTAAAAACTTGCAACATGCAGATGACAAACTTTGCTTGCTGAGAGTGAGGATGACTTGAAGCACTTACTGATGAAGATTAAAGACTACAGTCTGTGGTATAGATTACATCTCAACATAAAGAAAGCTAAAATTCTCACAGCTGGACCAATAAACAGTATCATGATAAATGGAGAAAAGATTGAAGTTGTCAAAGATTTCATATTACTTGGTTCCACAATTAATACCAATGGAAGCAGCAGTCAAGACATCAGACATCATATTGCACTGGGCAAATCTGCTGCAAAAAACATCTTTCAAGTGCTGAAGAGCAAAGATGTCTTTTTGAAGACCAGGGTGCGCCTGACCCAAGCCATGGTATTTTCATTCGTCACATATGCATGTGAAAGCTGGACAGTGAATAAGGAAGACCAAAGAGGAGTTGATGGTTTTCAGTTATGGTGTTGGCCAAGAATACTGAAAGTACCATGGACTGCCAGAAGAACTAACAAATCTGTCCTGAAAGAAGTGCAGCTGGAATGTTCCCTGGAAGCAAGAATGGTCAGACTTCATCTTACCTACTTTGGTCATGTTGCCAGAAGGGACCGTTCCCTGGAGAAGGATATCATAGTTGGTAAAGTGAAGGGTCAATCAAAAAGGGAAAGGCCCTCAACGAGATGGATTGACATGGTGGCTGCAATGATAGGCTCAGGTGTAGCAAGGATTGTGAGGCTGGCACAGGACCAGGGAGTATTTTATTCTGTTGTACATAGGATCATTATGAGTTGGAGCTGACTCAATGGCACCTAACAACAATAATACTAATCTAAAGGTTGGCAGTTTGAATTTACCCAGCAACACCATGGAAGAAAGGTGTGGCAATTTGCTTCCATAAAGATTACAGCCAACCAAACCCTATGGAGCAGTTCTATTCTGTAATACATAGGGTTACCATGAGTCAGAATCAACTTGACGGCTGCAGGATTGACATTTTTTATTTTTTGGTGGGTTATCAGCCTTTGAAAATGGCTTTTATAGACCACTAGTGATACTCGTTTAAATTTTTTGAGTAACATAGCTCTTTGGTTTTTCTTCTTTGTATTTTGAGAGTAGTTGCAGAAAACAAAACAGTGGAAGAAAAGCCGAGAAGGCCCATGTTTTTTGTTCTTAAGTGCTGTCACATTGGTTCTGACTTATAGTGACTCTGTGTACAACAGAACAAAGCACTGCTTTGTCCTGGGCCACCCTCACAATCTTTGCTATGCCTGAGCTTATTCTTGCAGTCATTATGCCACTCCATCTCATTTAGGGTCTTCCCCTTTTTTGCTGATCCTCTTGTAGGAGCTCTGGTAGAATAGTGCCTGAGACACTTGACTGCTAACCAGAAGGCTGGTGGTTCAAATCACTAGCCACTCCTTGGAAGGAAGGTTGGGCAATCTACTTCCGTAGTGATACCACCTCGGAAACCCAAGGAGGGGTCGCTATGAGTCGGGGATGACTCCATGGCATATAACAACAACAACAACTGGTTGGTGCAGTGCCTAAGGCAATTGAGAGCTAACCAGAAGTTTGGCAGTTCAAACTCACCAGTCACTCCATGGAAGGATGATGAGGCCATCTACTTCCATAAAGATTTACTGCCTTGGAAACCCATTAGGGGTTGCTATGAGTCAGAATCAATGTGATGGCAGTGAGTTTGATTTTTTGTAGTTTACTTTACTAAGCATCCTTTTTCAGGGAATGGTACCTTCTGACAACATAAACAAATTAGGTGAGTTGAAGTCTGGCCATACTTGCTTCCAAGGAGCTTTCCGGCTACACTTCTTCCAGGACAGTTTTGTTAGTTCTTCTGGAAGTCCATGGTATTTTCAGTATTCTTTGCTAACACCACAATTCAAAGGCATCAACTCTTCTTCAGTCTGCCTCATTCATTTTCCAGTTTTCACAAGCATATGAAGTATGCATATGAAGCTTGGGTCAGGCACACCTTAGTTTTCAAAGTGACATCTTTGCTCTTTAACACTTTAAAGAAGTCTGTTGGAGCAGATTTTCCCAGTACAATACATTGTCTGATTTCTTGACTGCTGCTTCCATGGGTGTTGATTGTAGATCCAAGTAAAATGAAATCCTTGACAACTTCAATCTTTTCTCTTTTTATCATGATGTTGCTTATTGGTCCAGTTATGAGGAATTTTGTTTTCTTTATGTTGAGCCTCCATACTGAAGGCTGTAGTTTTTAATCTTCATCAGTAAGTGCTTCAAGTCATCTTCTCTTTCAGCAAGCAAGGAAATGTCATCTGCATATCGCAGGTTGTTAATGAGTCTTCTTCTAATTCTGATGCCACATTCTTCATGTAGACCAGCTTCTTGGATTATTTCATCAGCATACAGATTGAGTAAATATGGTGAAAGTATACAATTCTGACACACAACTTTCCTGATTTTAAATCATGCAGTATCATCTTGTTCTGTTTGAACAACGGCTCTTGGTCTATGCATAGGTTCCCCATGAGCACAATTAAGTGTTCTGAATTTCCATTATTCACAAGGTGATCCATAATTTATTATGATCCACACAGTCAAATGCCATTACATAGTCAATGAAACACAGGTAAACGTCTTTCTGATATTCCTTGCTTTCAGCCAAGATCCATGTCAGCAATGATATCTCTTGCTCCCTGTCCTCTTCTGAATCTAGCTTGAATTTCTGGCAATTCCTTGTCAATATACAGATGCAACTGATTTTGAATTATATTCAGCAAAATTTTACTTGCAAGTGATGTTAATGATGTGGTTCAATAGTTTCTGAATTCTGTTGGATCCCCTTTCTTTGGAATGGGTACAATATGGATCTGTTCCAGTGGTTTGGCTAGGTAGCTGACTTCCAAATTTCTTGGCATAAACAAGTGAATGCCTCCAGTGCTGCATCCGTTTGTTGAAACATCTCAATTGGTATTCCATCAACTCCTGTAGCTTTGTATTCTGCCAATTCCTTCAGTGCAGCTTAGACTTCTTCCTTCAATATAATTGGTTCTTGATCCTGAAATGGTTGAAGGTCAACCAGTTCTTTTTGGCATAATGACCCTGTGTATTCCTTCCATCTTCCTTTGATGCTTTCTACATTGCTCAGTATTTTTTTCTAAATGCATTTTATTGAAATATAATTTATATACAGTGAAATACACAAAACTAAAGTGACATGGGTCAATGCATTTTTTTGGGGAGGGGCAGTGTTCCCACTCCTCCCTTCGGCAACCAACAAAGAAAGTTTCCCTCCATATATAAACCTTCCTTGACCCTCCACAACAATGAACTAATAGTATATTTGTTTTTCTGTGATGGACTTATTTCACTCAGCATAATGTCCTCCAAGTTCATCCATGTTATGCGGTGTTTTGAGACTCTACATTATTCTTTAGTGCTGCCTAGCATTCCATTGTGTGTATGTACCATAGTTTGGTGATCCACTCTTCCATTGATGGGCACAATGTTGTTTCCATCTTTTTGCTATTGTAAATAGTGCTACGATAAACACGGGTGTGCATATATCTGTTGCTGTCCTGGTTCTCACCTCTCTAGGATATATACCCAGTAATGGGATTGCTGGGTCAAATGGTATCTCCAATTCCAGCTTTCTAAGAAATCACCATACTGCTTTCCACAGTAGTTGTATCACTTCACAGTCCCATCAGCAGTGTATGAGAGTCCCAATCTCTCCACATCCTTGTCAGCATTTGTTATTTTCTGTCTTGCTGAACCTTGCCATCAGTGCTGGGGTGAGATGGGATCTCATTGTTGTTTTGATTTGCATCTCTCTGATAACCAATGATAGTGAGCATCTCTTCATGTACTTGCTGGCCACCTTAATATCTTCCTTGGTGAAGTGTCTATTCATGTCTTCTCCCCATTTTTCAATTGGATTTTAAATTCCTTTGCTGTTGAGGTGTCGGGGTTTTCTATAAATCCTAGAGATAAGTCCCTTGCCAGATATGTAATTATTGACAAGTATGAATTTGTTGCTGACATTTTTGTTATGTGCTTTTTTGTGGTGTTGATTTCTTTGTTCCATATAATTTTCTGTGCTGAGCTCGTTTTGTTTATGAATCGTGTTATCATTTCCTTCCTTGCTATTGTTTTAGTATTTGCTAAATATTTGTGCTGGTGCTTTTTTAAATTTTGATATGAAGGTTTAT
>NW_006921740.1:1789570-1790658 GCF_000298275.1 Orycteropus afer afer
CACAATCTGTGTGGTTTAAGCAGTTGTGATGTGGGTTGTTCCAATGACGGAATCAGGTGTATACGTTTGAACAGCCAATTGATTGAAAGGGAGTTTCCCTAGTGGTGTGGCCTGCTTCCAGTATACTTATGGACATCCTGGGAAAAGAGACACTCTTCTGTGGATCGGGACTCTGTTGTGCTACCTACAACTGTCCGTGAGCAAAGAATCCACCATTCATCCTGGAGATCTTGGATTTGTCATTTGAGCTCGTCAGCCCCTGTAAGAGTATGAGTCAGGAAAAGCCTCCAGTTTGATGTTTGATCCAAGAATTTGGGACTTGCCAGCTTCTATAAGTTTGTGAGCCATTTTCCTAAGATAAATTTTTCTCTCTCCCTCTCTCTCTGTCTCTAAGCTGTACTGGTTTTGTTTCTCTAGAGAACCCAGTCTAACACATTTGGTACTGCCAGTGATGCTACAGAGACAAAATCATAAGGATTGATTCCTAAACTCGTTCTCCAATTTGATTAATTGTGATGGCACTGGTGACCCTGCCTCTGTTAGAGGGCCCTGCTAATCTGTGGCATGAGGTGGCAACATTAATATGCAAAATAGCACCACCAATAGATCAAGTACTTGTGAGAAGTGAGGGTCTGGGTGATCACATATTTGATACTTTTCTGCAATTTTGTCAGCATGAGGAGTATAAGGAAGCTGATTGGTTGGTTCTACTTACACTAGACAAAGTGGTGAAAAAGCGAGATGAGCTCAGGGCTGCTGAGTCACAGCTTAAAGGCCACATAAAAGACCTCAATATTTTCAGTTGTGCTCTGAAAGAAAGCCTTGTTTCTTCAAGTAAGGGCTGATATTGTTGAAAACCAAACCCAGAGTCTTATTGTAAGGGTGGCTGAATTACAACACCAATTAAATTACCAACCCAGAATGTGTCTGAAGTTAAAATGAGGGCATTAATTGGGAAAAAATGGAATCCTGAAACCTGGAATGGGGACATATGGGCAGATAGTCAGGAAGATCAGGATATGGAGCCTATAAATTCTGTTGAATCCCTCCCATCTGAAGGGATTACTGTAAAACCATTATCCCCTCCA
>NW_006921740.1:1791115-1792554 GCF_000298275.1 Orycteropus afer afer
ACTAAACCCCAACTAGCAGAAGAATTTGCATGAAAATACCAAAAAAGGAGACATACAGAGCTGCAGTCTGGCAGCAATCCTGAGCGATCCTGATGGCATAGACAGCTTGGAGATTCCTGAGTGGTGGTAGGACCTAAGAATTAACCTAAAAATCAGCCCTGTTAGCAAGGGACTACACGGAGGACTGCTCTGGTGGCTGGGGAAAAAAATGTGAAGCACCAGTGAAGAGAAAGGCAGGCTGAGCTGTGGACTTTTGTCTGTCCGGAGGGTGCTGCCATTTGGAATGTTTACAAGTGGCTTGATCATTTTGGATATTTAAAGAGACAGTGCTCTCCAAGATTCCAGGGGCTTAAGAACAGGTTCTGCTTGCCACTAACCCCAAGGACACTCTAGACCTGCACGACTGAAAAGGTGCGACATTCCTCTTGTTACTTATACCCCACACCTGCTTGGTGAATGGAGGTGCGGTCATCCCTGACTCCCACCCACCTTCTGGGCCCGCAGGAACTCCATCCCAGTCTGTGTGCTCGGACAGAGGCTAGGTGCCATGCCTTGTCCTCCACCGATTGTTTTCTTTTTCTTTTCTTTTCTTTTTCTCTTTCTTTTTTCTGGTGTTTAGTTTGTTGGTATTTGTCTGTTTTAAAACTACTACTATTATTAATACTTTCATCCTTTTTGCTATTAGTCTTTATTTTTCCCCCACCCCCCAGGTCTTAGTTTACAGCTTTTTGTTTTGTTTTGTTTTCCTTGTTCCTGTTTGAAATTTTTATTTTTTTAATTTAAATTCTTTTTCCCCCCTTTTTTCTCATGGTTAACCTCAATTCTTGTTTTTATTTTTGCATTTTTTCCCATTTTTTCTTCATCATTCTCCTTCTCTACCTTTTTTCTCTTAGTACCCTATCCCTAGATTTTGCAGGTTTTCATGGTTTTTTTTCTTCTTTTTTCCTTTTTTTTTTTTTTGGTTACTGTTCCTGTATGATTACATGGTGTATTTTTTGTCCATGTGCTTTTAGTTTTTTGATGGTTATTCAATGGCAATTTTTGTCTAACTGAGTGGGAGATAGCAACAGTCCCCATAAGATACAACAACACCTCCTACAACTTCACTTACTGAGTGAGAGCCACCACCTCTTTCTCCACCAATGGGCCAATGATAAAAAACCACCAAGAAGAGCCTGAATCACCTTGGCTACTCTTCACAAACAGTTAACAGATATCAAAATACAACACCATGATGCCTTGGAGACAATAGACCATCACAGTCCACACAAAAAAGAAAGATAAAGTGGTAGAAACAAGGGAACAGGAAACATACCCAGAACATATCCCTGAGGAAGAAGCAGCATTGGAACTCTCTGAAAAGGGATTCAAAAGAGTTATATTTAGGTATCTTCAAAGGATTGAGAGACAGACCAAAGAAAACACAGAAAAAACCTTAG
>NW_006921740.1:1804953-1850280 GCF_000298275.1 Orycteropus afer afer
GTCAAATTGAAGTACCAGACCTGCCTTGGTATAATGTAGAAGAAGGTATCCAGAGGCTTAGGGAAATTGGCCTGTTAGAATCGATTTATCAGAATAGACCCCTAGAGGCAGAAATGGAGAGTCCAGAAGACAAGCCTTTCACCCGTACGGTGAGGAATAAATTTGTAAAGGGATTTCCAGCATCCCTGAAGAATGCTGTGATTGCTATTTTATGTAAGCCGGATTTGACAGTGGCAACTGCCCTAGTTGAACTAAGACACTTAACTACAATGGGGCTGATTGAACCCCATGGTAGTAGGGACCAAGTGGCAGCAGTTTATCGACAAAGGCAAGGTGGACATGGTTCCCATAATGGACAGCAGAGTTGAAACAGTAATCAGAATATTCTGACTCATGTGGAATTATGGCATTGGCTTCTTGTGCATGGTGTTCTTAGTAGTGAAATACATGGCAAGCCTACTAAATATTTACTTGATCTGTATCGACAGAAGAATTCTAGATTACATGAACAGCAGCCTAGATTGAATCACCAGAATATAGAGTCATGGCCTCTCTCAATCAATTCCCAGACCTGAGTCAGTTTACAGTTCCACAACCCCTCGAATGAAAGGGAGGCCAAGTCCCTTTGAAGAAGGACCCCACTATATTGCCAAAAATTTGTGATGTCAATTTTTCTCCCAGCTTTCCCCAAAGAGATCTGAGGTCTTTTATGAGAGTGACTGTTCATGGGGGAAAAGGAAATAATCAGACTATTTAGGGATTACTGGATAATGACTCTGAGCTGACACTAATTCCAGGAGACCAAAGCATCATTTTGGCCCACCAGTCAGAGTGGGGGCATATGGAAGTCAAGTTATTGATGAAGTCTTAGCTAAGGTGTGTCTCACAGTGGGTCCAGTGGGTCCCTGAACTCATCCTGTAGTGATTTCCCCGGTTCCAGAATGCATAATTGGAATATATATATATATACACTGAACAATTGGAAGAATTCCCACATTGGGTCCTTGACATGTGGAGTAAGGGCTATTATGGTAGGAAAAGCCAAGTGGAAGCCATTAGAAGTGTCTGTACCTACAAAAATAGTAAATCAAAAGCAATACCACATCCCTGGAGGGGTTGCAGAGATTACTGACCATCAAGAACTTGAATGATGCAGGGGTGGTGATTCCCACCATATCCCCATTTAATTCATCTATTTGGCCTGTGCAAAAAACAGATGGATCTTGGAGAATGACAGTAGATTATCGTCAACTTAATCAGGTAGTGACTCCAATTGCAGCTGCTGTTCTTGATTTGGTTTCACTGCTTGAGCAAATTAGTACATCCCCTGGTACTTAGTATGCAGCTATTGATCTGGCCAATGCCTTTTTCTCTATACCAATTTCAAAGGACCATGAGAAGCAGTTTGCCTTCAGCTGGAAAGGCCAACAGTATTCTTTCACAATGCTTCCTCAGGGGTATATCAACTCCCCAGCACTATGTCATAATTTAGTCTGTAGGGATCTTGATCGCCTTTCTCTTCCAGAAGACATCACACTGGCCCATTATATTGATGATATTATGCTGATTGGACCTAAGAAGGAAGAAGTATTGATGGCTCTAGACTTACTGGTGAGACATCTGCATGCTAAAGGGTGGGAAATTAACCATACAAAAATTCAGGCACCTTCTCTTCCACCTCAATGAAATTTCTAGGGGTCCAATGGTGTGGGGCATGTTGAGATATTCCTACTAAAGTGAAGGATAAGTTATTTTATCTGGCTTCCCCCACAGCTAAAAAGGAGGCACAACATCTGGTGGGCCTCTTTGGATTTTTGAGACAACATATCCCTCGTTTAGGTGTGGAGCTGCAGCCTATTTATCAAGTGACTTGGAAAGCTGCTAGCTTTGAGTGGGACCTAGAACAACAGAATGCTCTGCAACAGGTTCAGGCTGCCGTTTATGCTGCTGTGCCACTTGGGCCATATAATCTGGCTGATCCAATGGTGCTTGAAGTGTCTGTAGTAGATACAGATGCTGTTTGGAGTCTTTGGCATGTCCCTATTGGTGAATTGCAATGCAGACCCTTGGGATTTTGGAGCAAAGCCCTGCCATCCTCTGCAGATAACTACTCTTCTTTTGAGAAACAGCTTTTATCTTGTTACTGGGCTTTGGTAGAGACTGAACACCTAACCACGGGCCACCAAGTCACCATGAAGCCTGAGCTTCCCATCATGAACTGGGTGTTGTCTGAGCCCCAGAATCATAAAGTTGGACGTGCACAGCAGCACTCCATCATTAAATGGAAGTGGTATATCAGAGATTGGGCTTGAGCAGGACTTGAAGGCACGAGTAAGTTGCAGGAGAAAGTGGCCTAAATGCCTATGGTCTCCACTTCAGTCACATTACCTTGCCTCTCCTAGTCTGTACCTATGGCCTCATGGGCAGTTCCTTACGATCAGTTGACTGAGGAAGAGAAAACTCATGCCTGGTTTACAGACGGTTCTGTACGATATGCAGGCACCACTTGAAAGTGGACAGCAGCAGCACTTCAGCCCCTTTCTGGGACTTCCTTGAAGGACAGTGGTGAAGGGAAATCCTCCCAATGGGCAGAACTTTGAGCCATGCATATGGCTTTTCACTTTGCATGGAATAAGAAATGGCCAGATGTGCAATTGTATATGTATTCATGGGCTATGGCTAATGGCTTGGCTGGATGGTCTGGGACTTGGAAGGAGCATGATTGGAAAATTGGTGACAAGGATGTATGGGGAAGAGGTATATGGATAGATCTCTCTGACTGGGTCAAAGGAGTAAAGGTATTTGTGTCTCATGTGAATGCCCACCACCAAAAGGTGACCTCGGCAGACGAGGACTTTAACAATCAGGTGGATAGGATGACATGTTCAGTGGAAACCAGCCACGCTTTTCCCCAGTTGCTCTTGTCATTGCTCAGTGGGCTCATGAATAAAGTGGCCATGGTGGCAGGGATAGAGGTTATGCATGGGCTCAGCAACATGGACTCCCACTTACCAAGGCTGATTTGGCTACCACCACTGCTGAGTGCCCAATCTGCCAGCAGCAGAGACCAACATTGAGTCTGCGATATGGAACCATTCCTTGGGGTGATCAGCCAGCAACCTGGTGGCAGGTTGATTACACTAGACCACTTCCATCATGGAAAGGACAGCGTTTTGTTCTTACTGGAATGGATACTTATTCTGGATATGGATTCACCTTCCTTGCATGCAATGCTTCTGCCAAAACTACCATCCATGGACTTACAGAATGCCATATCTACTGTCATGGTATCCCACACAGCATTGTGAGTCAAGGGACTCACTTCACAGCAAGTGAAGTGCAGCAATGGGCCCATGCTCAAGGAATTCACTGGTCTTACCATGTTCCCCATCATCCTGAAGCAACTGGCTTGATAGAATGATGGAATGGCCTACTGAAAACATAATTATGGTGCCAGCTAGGTGGCAATACCTTGAAGGGTTGGGAAAATGTTCTCTAGGAGGCTGTATATGCTCTAAACCAGCATCCAATATATGGTACTGTTTCTCCAATAGCAAGGATTCACAAGTCCAGGAACCAAGGGGTGGAAACGGGTGTGGTACCACTCACTATTACCCCTAGTGACCCACTCAAAAATTTTTTTGCTACCCTATGTTCTGCGGTTCTGGAGATCTTAGCCCCAAAGGGAGGAACACTCCCACTTGGAGACACAATACTGATTGCATTGAACTAGAAGTTAGGAATGCCACCCGGCCATTTTGGCCTCCTCATGCCTCTGGATCAACGGGCAAAGAAGGGCATTACTGTACTATCTGGTGTGATAGATCCTGATTACCAAGGGGAAACTGGATTGGCATTACATAATGGAGGTAAAGAAGAATATATCTGGAATATAGGAGATTCTTTAGGACATCTCTTAGTACTACCATGCCCTGTGATTAAATCAATGGAAAATTACAGCAACTCAATTCTGATATGATTATTAATGTTGCAGACCCTTCAGGAATGAAGTTTTGGGTCACACCACCAGGCAAAGAACCATGGCCAGCTGAGGTACTTGCTAAGGGCAAGGGAAATACAGAATGGGTGGTGGAAGAAGGTAGTTCTGAATATCAGCTATGACCACATGAGCAATTGCATAAACAAGGACTGTGATTGTTATATTTCTTCATTGTATATGTGCATCAAGTATTTTTCTTTCCTTCTGTTGTGAACTGTGAAATGTAAATAAAGTTAATGCATTTCAGTTGTATGTGTGTTAGCATAGCATATTAGGCACAAATATAGCTTTATAATTGTCCTTATTTAGAGATTATATATGGTTAGGAAGATGTGTCCAACTCCCAAGGTGATAAGAGGTGGACTGTGTGTCACTTGGCTGGACCACAATTCTGTGTGGTTTAAGCAGTTGTGATGTGGGTTGTTCCAATGTTGGGATCAGATGTATATGTTTTGGAACAGCCAATCCTTTGAAAGGGAGTTTCCCTAGGGGTGAGGCCTGCTTCCAGGATATTTATGGACATTCTGGGAAAAGAGACACTCTGTTGTGGATCAGGATTCTGTTGTGCTGCCTACAACTGTCCATGAGCAAACAATCCACCGTTCAGCCTGGAGATCTTGGATTTTTCATTTGTTGGAGTCAACAGCCAGTATACTGCCTGCCAACCTTGAGCTAGTCAGCCCCTGCAGGAGCACAAGTCGGGAAAAGCCTCCAGCTTGACATTTGATCCAAGAATTTGGGACTTGCCAACTTCTATAAGTGTGTGAGCCACTTTCCTAAGATAAATGTCTCTTCCTCTCTCTCTGTATTTATAAGCTTTCCTGGTTCTGCTTCTCTAGAGAACCCAGTCAAACACAGTAAATTTTTGTTTTTCCCATGCTGCTTTCAGCAATCTTTCTTTGTGTTTGGTTTTGGTGAGTTTGATGATATGTCTTGGTGATTTTCTTTTGGGATCTATCCTGTTTGGGGTTCGTTGGACTTCCTGAATGGATATATTCTTATCTTTCATCATACCAAGAAAATTCTCTTCCAATAAGTCTTTGACAATTTTTTCTGAGGTTTTATGTGTCTCTTCTTGTTCTGGAATTCTGATTACATGCAGGTTATTCCTTTTGATGGTATCAAACATGAACCTTAGACTTTCTTCATTTTGTTTTGATCTTTTTTTCTGATTGATCACTTTCTAAAGAAGTATTGAGGTATTTGCCTTCAATCTTACTAATTCTGTCTTCCATTGATTCAATTCTACTCTTTGCCCATTCAATGTCTTATCAATTTCTGAAAATTTAGTATTAATCTTCAGATTTCTATGTATAGATTTTGTATCATTTCTGATTTTTCATTTATTTTGTCATTTTCTTGCATTGTCTTTCAAAATTGTTCTAGAGTTTTCTTCAATTTTGTCAGTGTTTTCCTTGATCTGTCTTTCAATTCATTGAAGATATCTAAGTATAAGTCTTTTGAATTCCTTATCAGGGAGTTCCAATACTGCATCTCCCTTACGGATGTGTTTTGGGTCTGAATCCTGGTCCCTTGTTTCTCCTGTTTTATCTTGCTTCTTTGTGTGCACTGTGATACTCTGTTGTGTGGGAGGCATTGTGATGTTTTTGTGTTTTTATTTAATTGGTGATTGTATGTTGGAGTAACTTGCCCATGATTTACATTCTCTTTGTTTTGTTTGTATGTTATCTACATAAACAGGGTACTGTGCTGTGCTCTTCTATTCACTAGTTGGCAGCACTTATACACTCACCACCTGTCTCCTTTCCACTGTCTGGTCCTGCTGCATTCCCATGATTGGTTGTGAATCAGACTTATGATCCACAGGAGTTTTAAAAAATTTATTTTATTTTTATTGTTGTTTTGAGAATATACACAGCAGAACATCTACTAGTTCAACAATATCTGCCTGCACAATTAAGTGACATTGATCACGGTCTTCAAGTTCTGCATCCATTCTTATCCTTTTCTGAATTGCTCCCCCTCCATGAACATAAACTCACTATCCCCTAAATTTCCCATCAAATCTTTCAAGTTGCTGTGTTCTTAATTTGATTGTATTCTTAAAAGAGCACAATGTCCAAGACAGATATTCTTTACAAATTAAGCTAAACTGTTTGGTTTAAAGAAGGCATCAAGGGATAGTTTGTTTAAGGTTTAAAGATTACCTCATGCATAGGGTTTTCATTGTTGATTTTTCAGAAGTAGATCACCAGGCCATTTTTCCTAGCCTGTTTTAGCCTTCAAGCTTTGCTGAAATCTGTTCAGCATCAAAGAAGCATGCAAGCCTCCAGTGACAATGAGGTGCATTGACAGGAATTGAACCTGGGTTTCCTGCATGGAAGGTGAGAATTCTACCACTGAAGTACTAATGCTTCACTTTGGCTTGCACTGACAGTTTGAAGAGGGGTTAGAAGGAGAAGGAAATGGGAAAAAGCTGGGATTTCCATGGCAACTCAGGAAGGTGATCATGGAAACTAGGTCATCTAGAGCCTTCTGTTTGGGATTGCTCTAGGTCTCATTTATAATAGTAGTTGTTCCTTAGTAATGCCCTTGTAAGCATGTGCTGGAAGCAGGGAAGGTGCTCAACAGTGATATCTCTCCTTGTGGCCTTTCCATTCTCACTCACCTTCTGACTTCCCTGCCCAGAGCACAGTCTAGTCCAACATCTTGTTCCCCTTTGTTATAGATTCAATTGTGTCCCTCAAAAATATGTGTTGTACACTGCAAGAATAAATAAATAAATATATATGTTGTAAATCCTTACCTCTATGCATAAGGAGCTCTGGTAGCATAGTGCCTAAGGCACTTGACTGCTAACAAGAAGACTGGTGGTTCAAACCCACCAGCCACTCCTCGGAAGGAAGATGAGGCAATCTACTTCCATAGTGATACTGCCTCAGAAACCCAAGGATGGGTTGCTATGAGTCGGGGCCAACTCGACGGTAGGTAACAACAACAACAACAACAACAACAACATGCATATGGTTATAATCCCACTTGGGAATGGGTTGTCTCTGTCATGATAATGAGACAGCATTAGTATAGGGTGTATCTTAAGTCAAGAAAGTTTAAGAAGTAGAGATGGGGTAAGATAGATGCCAAAACACATGGAGATCTCCAAGGAACAGAGAAGCAGAAGCTGAAGAGAAAAGGACTTCCTTTAGAGCCAACCCAGAGAGAAAGCCTTCTCCTAGAGCCAGCACGCTGAATTCAGAATTTCAACTTCCTAAACTGTGAGAATATAAGTTTCTGTTTGTTAAAGCCACACAATTGCTATGTCTGTTATAGCAACCTTAGATAACTAAGATTCCTTTCTTCACTTGTGCCATTTTCCAGGCAGGGAAAGGAAGGCTTCCTTTGGCCTACGTATATGTGGGAGAATCTGGAATATGGTCTACGGGAAGGCGTGAGAGTGAATACTCTGGAACAGCATTCTCCAAAATATGTTCCTCAGACATTAGTTCCTCAAGGTGTTCTCTGAGTCCACCAGCACTTTGGCAACACGGCAAGCTTTAGTCCTCTCATTGAGATTCACACAGCCTGTTGGTATGGTGAATGCTCTAATGTCTCCCACAGAAAGAAATCTGTTTGTTTTCTTTGACCCTCATGTCTCTAACTCATCTGCCCATGGAGCTGTTTTTTCTGCTTAGCGCATTAATGTCTTGTCTCTTTCTCATGACACACTTTAGGGAACTCTGCCCCAGAAACAACTATCAGTGGCTTCATTCACAAATGACAAAGAAGGCAGCTGCATCCTGCACACACGAGACAGGGCGAGCGCCCCAGTTGAGCCCTGGCCTCCACTGTAATCTTGCCCTTTTTCCATGCCTCTGACGCCCCCTTCCTGTTGCCATGGCAATACCCCTGGAAAGTAAGGATGAGGCCTTCTGTATCTTCCCTATACCCCTCCCCACCCCCAACCTCCTTTGTGTCTAGAGGAGAGCTGAGCATGCAGTAGGTGATGTTTTGAAACACTGATTGATTGGGAGTTTGGGACATTTCATTTGGGCCATCTGCAGGTGGGCTGGGAGGAGGAGGCAGCCTCCCACAGCTGGCTTCTATCTGGGTAGACGAGCCAGGCGATAGCAGGGAGAGTGCAAATCTGGGAACTTGCATAGCCTTGGCATTGCTTATTTTATTTTTAAATTTTAAGCTATGATTTACAAATATTACACCAATTAGGGCTGGTGAAGGGCACATAGAAAAAAAGAAAACAATTTGTTATCTTGGTATGTTCAGTTCAGGTGTACATTATTCCTTCAGGAAAATTTCTGGTCATGTTGCTATGATGTTGTTTTTGCAATAAATAATTTTCTTTTAAGTTGGAGAAGAAAAGAATGTCCTATTTCTCCTCTGCCTCTAATTACGGTGACCATGTTTTCAAAGCTCCAAACCAGGACCATAACCTGATTCACAGCCTGACAGAATATTTCCAATGGGAGGCCTGATAGGACAGGATATTTGAAATGGAGTTGGTTGGCTGAGGCAATCTGGACCTCCTAGCTGCTGTGCCCAAGGGCCTTATGAGTGGCATCCTTCCTAAATTATACAGAGACACTAAGGCCAATTTTGATGCCCATTGATGAACTGAGTATCCGTATATTTTAACATTGGTATCCATGTATTTTTAAAAAATATCTTTACTGCCGCAAAGTCAAGAGGAGCCTACTCAGTGATGAAACAGAAATTCTATTCAGTGTCTAAGTGCATGAAAGACCTGGTTATTTCCAGTCTGCCCTGCTACCCGAGCCTGAGGCCCAGACAGCCCATGAATGAAAGATCTGTGGGCATCTGCTTGATGCAAACGAAGTGGCCTGGAAAGCCTCACACTGCTGGTTCTGTCTCCTAGTCGGCTGAGAAGGCTTCCCAGGGGCTGAAAGTAACAGTTCTGAAGGCATGAGCAGGGCTGGAAGATTATAATTTAAATCAGCTGGTTCTTATTTTCTTAAGTGTGAAAAAAGGAGGGTGAGTAGGGGTGTGTCTGTATGTGTGTGTGTGTAACATTTGATTTGTAGAGAATCTATCATGTACTGAGGACTTCATATGTGTATATGTATGTATATACACACACACACATATGTGTATACGTGTGTGTGTGTATACATGCATATATGTATCAGCCACTCCTCGGAAGGAAGAATGGGCAGTCTACTTCCATAGAGATACTATTGCCTCGGAAACCCAAGGAGGGGTCTCTATGAGTCAGATTTGACTCAACAGCAGTGAGTTATATGTAGATACATTTATCACTTTATTTTATTTTCACAACTTAGTTTTAATACTAAAGCAGAATAGGAGATAGGAGGATGAATGGGGATAAATTACAAAGCTTGCCTTGGGTCACATGGTGGGTGGTGGGGCCCTCTTTCTCACATTGTTGTTGTTGTTGTTATGTGCCATCGAGTCAGCCCTGACTCATAGCGACCCCTCCTTGGGTTGCCAAGGCAGTATCACTACGGAAGTAGATTGCCCAACCTTCCTTCCAAGGAGTGGCTGGTGGGTTTGAACTGCCAGCCTTCTGGTTAGCAGTCAAGTGCCTTAGGCACTATGCTACCAGAGCTCCTTTCTCACATAGAACTGTCTAATTCCAAAGTGTTCTTTGTACTGCTTGGTGTGTTTTATAAAATATCAATCCTAAAAATATATAGATTAAGGCCAGAACAAGACTGCAGATATGGTCAATGGATAAGGCAAACATTCCAATACCCACCTGGAATGCTTAATTGAAAATCTCACTGGTGCTTATTTTTTAAAAAACCAAAAACCAAAAAACAACTCACTGCCAGAGTCATTTCTGACTCATAGCAACCCCTCCTCAGGTTTCTGAGGCAGTATCAATACAGAAGTAGATTGCCCAACCTTCCTTCCCAGGAGTGGCTAGTAGGTTTGAACTGCCAGCCTTCTGATTAGCAGTCAAATGCCTTAGGCACTACACCACCAGACCTTGCTTATTTAGGCCTCATAAATTGCAGTTGTTCTTTGATTTTCCCCTACCCTGACCCCCATTGCTGTCCTTTCCAATCCATCAACCCCTCTCTTTTCCCTTTAATTTCCCTATCTTCTCTTTCCTCCCTATCTAGTTGTGATCCCTTGGTCCATCTTTACAGCTATTTTCTTGCAAATACATTCAACTCCTTATGTTACTCTTGTGATCTGGTTTCAAAGTACTGGTAAGATACAACCCTAACACCTGCCTTCTCCTAAACTGTTGATGGATTCAGGAGAAAATCTCATAGATTGGTATCATTTCAAATATGTTTATTTCAATAATATTCATTAATCTCAACACTGACTAGTAATGTTACTGTGTTTCTGTAATCAGCTTACAATACAAGCACCAATTAGTTAGAACTGATGTTCACCTTAGTGTTACTGTAAGGGCCAGGAGGCCCCTGTTGCATCAGATGTCACCTCTAATCATGGGGAGTTGAAGGGGCTTCTGAAAGAAAGACAAGCATATCAATGGTGTCCTCCTATCAGTTGTCAGGATTCAATCAAGAAAACAGAAACCACACCAGGTATTTCAAATATAGGGGATTTAATATGGGAACTTTATTACATTGATGCCTATTATTAGTAACTGTAGGAAATAACTGCCATTCCTTGAACTGGGAAATAAAAGGGAAGAAATGGGGTTACCAGAACTCAAGAGCTTACAAGAGGGACTCCTGCTTTCTGGTGCTGGTGTTGCTAGAAGGACGTGGTGAATTTGTACTGGGCACTCCCTAGGTTGGCACCCTAGGTTGGCGCTAGAGCTGCTTTTTGCTGCTGGAGTGACAGGAACTGGAGTTTTTAGAATCTGTGCATCCAGACCATTGAATATCAGCTGACTAGGAGGCCTGCCTCCAAGACCCTCTGGCCTGGCCCCTCTACCCTTTCCTGACTCCCTTCACACCACACCCTTCCTTGCTACTTTGCTCTAATCACATCGGCTTCCTTTCTTTGGACAGACTAAACTCCTCCTTGCTTCTAGGCCATCACTTGCATTAGACAATCTGTCTGCCAGTTATCTGTTGTTGTATAACCCACCACCCAAAACTTGCTAGTGTAAAATAAGAATAAACATTTCTTTTGCTCATGCATCTACAAATTCCAGTGAAGGCTTGCTTTTGCTCATGTAGCATCACTTGGAGTGGCTTGATGGAGGGCTGGAGGATTCGCTTAAGAAGGTTCACTCACAAGGCTGGCAGGCAACCTGTTGCTGTCCACTCCACTGAGGCATCTGTGGCTGGATTCCAACAGTGAGTGTCCCAAGAGAGAAAGCTAATTAAAGCTACATTGTCTTTTATGGATCTACCTCAAAATCACACAACATCTTTTCCAGTGTGCTCAATTGGTTAAGGCAGTTCCAACGTCCTGTCCAGGTGCAAAGTGGGGGAACATGGAAGATTCTGGAAGAGCATGCCAGAGCAGACACACTATTGTGACCATTTTTGGAAAATACAGTCTGCCACAATCTATCATACTCTTGTGCTTATTATCATCCCTAGGGTATGGTTTAAATTTCACTTCCTTAGGGAACTTACCCTCCTAGACTAGGTGTCCCAGATAAATATAATCATGGAACTCCTCTCATCCTTTGTGGCTCTTGTCATAACTGTGCATTATGCAACTAGTGTGTGGTATTTTTTTTTAAGTTATTATCTATTTTTATTCTATTATTTATTATCTCTGCCACAGATTGTAAGGGTCCTGAGAGCAGGACTATGTTTTCCTTTTTCACTGCTGATCTGTAGCACCTACCTCAATACTTAGCACATTACCAGTTGCCACTGAGTTGATTCCAAAAGTGGAACTGTGGAAAAAATCATAGGTTGATTTTTCAGAAGTAGATCTCCAGCTCTTTCTTCTGGGGCATATCTGGGTTAATGTGAACATCCAGCCTTTCAGTTAGCAGTGAGTATATTAACTTTTGGTTGCAGCAGTATATTGACAGAGAACTTCCAACGGTGCAGGCTGGATTAAGAAGAGGATGTGGAATAAGGGATATCATTGCAGATGTCAGATAGATCTTGGCTCAAAGAAAAGAATACCAGAAAGATGTTTACTTGTGTTTTATTGACTATGCAAAAGTATTTGATTATGTGGATCATAACAAATTGTGAAGAACATTGAGAAGAATGGGAATTCCAGAACACTTAATTGTACTCATGAGGAACCTGTGCATAGACCAAGAGGCTGTCATTTGAACAGAACAAGATGACACTGCATGGTTTAAAATCAAGAAGGGAATGCTTCAGGTTGTATCCTTTCACCATACTTATTCCATCTATATGCTGAGCAAATAATCTGAGAAGCTGGACTATATGAAGAAGAACGTGGCATCAGGATTGGAGGAAGAATCAGCAATATGTTGACAACACAACTTTGCTTGCTGAAAATGAGGATGGCTTGAAGCACTTACTGATGAAGATTGAAGAATACAGTCTGCAGTATGGATTACATCTCAATATAAAGAAAACAAAAATTCTCACAAATAGACCTATAAACATCACAGTAAATGGAGAAAAGTTTGAAGCTGTCAAAGACTTCACATTGCTTGGTTCTACAATTGACACCAATGGAAGCACCAGTCAGGACATCAGACAATGTATAGCACTGGGCAAGTCAGCTCAAAGGACCTCTTTCAAGTGCTGAGGAGCAAAGATGTCTCCTTGAGGACTAAGGTGTGCCTGACACAAGCCATGATATTTTCAATTGCCTCATATGTATGTGAGAGGTGGACAATGAATAAGGAAGACTGAAGAAGAATTGATGATTTTGAGATGTGGTGCTGGCGAAGAATGCTGAGAGTACCATGGACTGCTGCAAAAACTAATAAATCTGTCCTGGAGGAAGTGCAGTTGGAATGCCCCTTGGAAGCCAGTATGGCCAGACTTCGTCTCACCTACTTTGGTCATGTTGTCAAAAGGGACCATTCCCTGGAGAAGGATGTCATGGTTGGTAAGGTGGAGGGTCAACAAAAGAGGGGAAGGTCTTCAACAAGATGGATTGATGCAGTGGCTGCAGGGATGTGCTCAAGTGTAGCAGGGATTGTGGAGCTGGCACAGGACGGGTCAGTGTTTAGTTCTGCTGTGCATAAGGTTGCTATGAGTCAGAGATGACTCAACGGCATCTAACAACAACAACACATATTAACTTTTTGCACCACCCAGGGACTCCTTTTTCACATTAATTCCTCTTAATTTGTTATTACAGTGTTTTTCAAATGTTAACAGTACTCTTCACAATAACTCTGTGTGTATAAAGCAATGGCATTTTATGGCATATAAAAATCAAACTTATGCCATCAAGTCGATTCGACCTATAACGACCCCTCCTAGCATAGTGCCTAAGGCACTTGACTACTAACCAAAAGGCTGGTGGTTCAAACCCACCAGCCACTGCTTAGAAAGAAGGTTGTGCAACCTACTTCTGTAGTGATGTTGTTGTTGTTGTACAGACAGGCTTAACCCAGTTGTCTTTAGGCTGCTGTGGTCAATGTTGTTGTTGTTGTTATGTTCCGTCGAGTCAGCCCCGACTCATAGCGACCCCTCCTTGGGTTTCCGAGGCAGTATCACTACGGAAGTAGGATTGCCCAACCTTCCTTCCGAGGAGTGGCTGGTGAGTTTGAACCGCGAGCCTTCTGGTTAGCAGTCAAGTGCTTTAGCCACTGTGCTACCAGAGCTGTAGTGATACTGCCTCGGAAACCCAAGGAGGGGTCACTATGAGTTGCATCCGACTCAACGACACGTAACAACAACAACAACAACATCTCTATGGAAGTAGATTGCCTATGGCATATATGCATTTCTGTGGAGTCAGATCTGACTCATAGGGATTCCTCCTTGGGTTTCTGAGGTAGTATCACTATGGAAGTAGATTGCCCAACCTCCCTTCCAAGGAGTGGCTGGTGGGTTTGAACTGCCAGCCTTCTTGTTGGCAGTCAGATGCCTTATGCACTATGCCACCAGAGCTCCTCCTATGGCATATAGTAAGTAGTAAACAAATGTTCATTGAATGTCTATCAAATGAATGTTGAATGAAATCTGGCCTGAATGTGAAACATGAATTCAAGTGGTATTTGGTCATAAGAGAAAATGATTTTGAACTCACATTCGATGACTGCAAATGGAAAGGAGAGGTAAGTTATGACTTTGTAAGTGACTAAAAGCTTACTGGCTTTGAGTCCACTCTTGTTGATAGATGTTCAACATTGAAGACCACAGAATCAAGTGGGCTTCTCTCTAAATGAGGCTTTTTTTTTTTTTTTAAACCAGAGGGAAGTTTCATTTGAGAGGCTTTTAGCCTCATAGGACTAGTATAGTTGCCTCCAGCCAGAAGGAAGCTGATAATATCACAGAAAAGAGCTCCCCTCTTCCTCACTATTATTGTTTTTGTTGTTATTGTTGTCCACCTTCAATCAGAGACATTGAACATCAAACCAAATAAAAGAAGTATTAATAATACAAAGTCAAATCATAAAATGTTAGAGAAGCAACTGGTGTAGGTTTTTCTTGTTATTTGGGGGAGGTTTTATTGACAAGATAGAGGTGCTGGGAAAGCAGAGAAGGAGAATCCAATGCTGTGGGATGTGGGGTAGAAAACTAATATTGATTCAGGACAAGCTACTTGCCAGATAGTCTACACACATTATTTCATCTATACCTTACTACAGTCCTGTAAGGTAGGTGGTGGCATGCTCATGTAAAACACAAGGACACTGACAGTCTGAGAGGTCTTGCCCAAGATGACACAGCTCACAAGTGAAGGTATTAGGGTTCTTTTCCTGCTCAGTCTTTCTCAAACCTGCATATTTCCTGTTGCACCAAACTCCCAGGATCAAATCATGAGATGTCAATGAGCTTTGATTGTGGGTCTCAGATATACAAAACACTGAGCAAATGATACCCAACAGGGACCATACAAACATCTTCCATTTGTTGACATGGGCCTGATTACTCTAGGGAAAAAAAAAAAAATTGCCCCTATAGGACAGGGAAGAACTGGCTTAAAGTGTTTCTAAGGCTGTAATCTTTTAGAAACCCAAAGGAAGAATGCATTCAGTTTTCTCAAGCTGAAAGAACTGAAGAAAAAATTCAAGCTTCAAGTTGAAATGTTGAAGAATGCTATGGGCAAAATATTCAGGAAACATCAAAAGAAGATGAAAGAAATACACAAAGTCATGGTACCACAATGAATTGGTCGATGTACATCTATTTCAGGAGGTAGCATATGAGCAAGAGCCAATGGTATTGAAAGATGTTGAAGCTGTACTGAAGGAATTGGTGAAAAATAAGTCTCCAGGAATTGATGGAATTCCTATTGAGATGTTACAAAAAACAGATGTAGTGCTGAAGGCACTTACTCATCTATGCCAAGAAATTTGGAAAACAGCCGTCATATCAACTAACTGGAAGAGATCCATATTTGTAACCATTCCAAAGAAAGGTGATCCCACAGAATGTGAAAATTATAGAAAAATATCATTAATATCATATGCAAGTAAGATCTTCCTCAAGATAATTAAAAAATGGTTGCAGCAGTACATTGACAGGGAAATTCCAGAAATGCAAGCTGGATTCAGAAGAGGATGTGGAACAAGGGATATCATTTCTGATGTCAGATTGATCTTGGCTGATAGCAAAGAATAACAGAAAGATGTTTACTTGTGTTTTATTAACTATGCAAAAGCATTAGAGAATTGTTGATGACATTGAGAAGAATGGGAATTCCAGAACACTTCATTGTGCTCATGACAAACCTGTGCATAGACCAGGAGGCTGTTGTTCGAATAGAACAAGGGGATACTGCATGGTTTAAAATCAGGAAGGGAGTGTGTCAGGGTTGTATCCTTTAACCATACTTATTCAAGCTGTATGCTGAGCAGATAATCTGAGATTTTGGACTATATGAAGAAGAACATGGCATCAAGATTTGGGGAAGGCTCATTAACAACCAGAGATATGCAGATGACACAACTTTACCTGCTGAAAGTGAGGATGACTTGAAGCACTTACTGATGAAGATTAAAGACTGCAGTTTGAAGTATGGATCACACTTCAACATAAAGAAAATGAAAATCCTCACAAATGGACCAATAAACTGCGTCACGATAAATGGAGAAAAAGATAGTTTTCAAAGATTTCATATTATTTTGTTCTACAATCAATACTAATGGAAGCAGCAGTCAAGAAATCAGATGATGTATTGCACTGGGCAAATCTGCTGCAAAAGATCTCTTTAAAGTACTGAAAGCAAAGATGTATCTTTGAAGACTAAGGTGTGCCCAACCCAAGCCATGGTGTTTTCAATAGCCTCATATGCTTGTGAAATGAATAAGGAAGAGCAAAAACGAGTTGATGCTTTCAAACTGTGGTGCTGGTGAAGAATACTGAAAGTACCATGGACTGCTAGAAGAACTAACATATCTGTCCTGGAAGAAGAGCAGCTGGAATGCCCCTTGGAAGTGAGAATGGCCAGACGTTGTCTCACCTACTCTGGTCACGTTGTCAGAAGGGACCATTCCCTGGAAAAGGATATCATGCTTGGTCAAATGGAGAGTCAGTGTAAAAGGGGAAGACCCTCAAAGAGATGAACTGACACAGTGGCTGCAATGATGGGCTCAGATATAGCAAGGATAGTAAGGCTGATGCAGGACCAGACAGTATTTCATTCTGTTGTACATAGGGTCACTATGAGTGGCTTCCTACTCAACGGCCCCTAACTACAACAACAATCTTTAATGAAGCATATTTTCCCATCTGTTTTTCCTGTGGAGCACTAGGTGGGTTCAAATCATTGACCTTTTAGGTAGTAGTCAAGTGCTTTTTTACTGCAACACTAGAACTCCTTGGTAATTAAAAAAATCCACTGTCATCGAGTTGATTCTGACTCATAGAGACCCTAAGGACAGGAGCTCTGGTGGTACAGTGGTTAAACCATTCAGCTGCTAACCAAAAGTTAGTGGTTTGAACCTGCCAGCTGCTTCACAGGAGAAAGATGCAGCCTTGGTAATAGGCACCTAAAATACACAGTTATACATATATATGTAAAGAAAGGGAGCTCTGGTAGCATAGTGCCTAAGGCACTTGACTGTTAACCAGAAGGCTGGCGGTTCAAACCTACCAGTCACTCCTCGGAAGGAAGATGGGGCAATCTAATTCCGTAGTGATACTGCCTCAGAAACCCAAGGAGGGGTTGCTATGAGTCAGGTCTGACTCGATGGCACTAACAACAACAACAACAATGTAAAGAAAACAATATAAAAAGTCTTATTTACCTAAAAGAATTGGAAAACAAACAAACAAAAAATATCCAAACTCAGTACCATTGAGTTGGTTCCAATTAACGACAACTCCCATTTGGTTTCCAAGGCTGTAAATCTTCACAGAAGCAGACTGCCTTATCTTTCTTCCATGAAGCGCCTGGTGGGTTTGAACCACCAACCTTTGCATTAGCAGCCTAATGCCTTAACTACTACATCACCAGCGTTCCTTAAGGTAACTGGAAGAAACATCAAATCAAAGAAATTCATGCTATCTAATGTGAAAGGGTAGGAGCCTTCAATTTTATTGATTTCTAAAAGAATGGCTTGTCATTTCAAATAAATTAATAACGGAGTTTCAGTGTCCTCCTTTAAGTGTCTAGATTAGTGCTGTCCAATAGGGATAGTGTAATGAGAACCAAAAATGGGAACCACATATATAATTTAAAATTTTCTAGTAGTCACATTAATATTTCCTTTATTCAATTTGGTGTTCAAAGATTTGAACTAAAGACTGGCAATGAAAAAAGTAAGAGATGAAATTAAGTTTTATAATATGTTATTTAACCCAATATATTCAAATATAATTTCAACATACAGTTAATGTAAGTAATTATTTGTGAGATGTTTGAGACATTTTACTTTTTTTTTTTTTTTGATGAAGTCCGGGAAATCTGGAGGTGATGGAAATACACCAACTTTCATTGCAGCATTATTCAAAATGGCCAAAAGATGTAAACAATCCAAGGCTCCATCAACCGATAAATGGATAAGAACAATATGGTACCTACAATGGAATATTATTCAGCTATAAAGAGAAATGAAGTTCTGATACATGCTATAACATGGATGAATCTTGAAAACATTATGCTAACATTGTGGGAACATCTCTCGGTTTGGACTAGCCACATTTAGGTACTCCATAACCCCATGTGACTTTATCGTTTTTGTTATTTGCTGTTGTTTTTATCATTGTTGTTGTTTGCTTTGTTTTTAGCTGTGGTAGAGTTGATTTTGACTCATAATGACCTGATGTGACAGAGCAGAGGTGCTCCATAGGATTTTGTAGGCTGTAATCACTATGGGAGTAGATAGATCACCAGATCTTTCTCGTGAGGAGTTGCTGTGGAGGTTTGAACTGGCAGCTTTTCTGTTGGTAGGTCAGCACTTAACCTTTGTGCCACCTCACTAGTATTTATTATCCTCACTAATATTTATTTATAAGGGTGAAAAAATGGAAACCATCTAAATATTTGACAATGGTGGATTGGTTAAATAAACAATAATTCATCTATTCAATGGAATTTTATGCAGTCATTAACAATAATATTGTAAAGGATAATTGATATAAAATTGCAATTAAGACATATGTTAGTATAATAAACAGATATATTTAAAAAGCAGATTATCAATGGTATTTTTGATACTATTTTTCTAAAACATATATATGCATGTATTTCATAGACACCCTATTTCACTCATCATTCTCTATTTACACACTTGCTTTATTTTTCTTCATAGTTTATATTATTAAATTATATGATATATGATGATAGACTTGCTCATTTATTTGTTTATTTTCTGTCTCCCAGTGGAAGATAGTGTAAAGCATTTTTCTAGACCCTGAGTATAAAGCACAATAAAAAAATTTCCCTGCCTTCCTAGGACTTAATTTCTAGTGTGGGGAGACTGAAAATAAACAAATGAACAATAAATCTTCCATATCATATATCACATGCTAACATTCTATATCATATCATCTATCATTTTATGATAAATGCAATGAAGAAAAATAGAATGGGCAAGGGGATAAAGAATAATGGGGGAGAGATGCCTGTTTTAAGTAGGGCTCTGAGAGATCTTCCTGGTAATGTTTGAACAGAGACTTGAGTGCAGTGAAGGAACAAGCCAAGCAGGTATATGTTGTGTTGTCATCAAGTTGGCTCCAACTCACAATGGCCCTATGTACAACAGAACAAAACACTGCCTGGTCCTGTGCCATTCTTCCAGTTGTTGCCATGATTGAGCCCACTGTTGCAGCCACTGTGTCTATCCATCTCATTGAGGTCTTCAAACTTTTTGCTGACCCTCCACTTTACCAAGCATGATATCCTTCTCCTGGGATGGGTCCTGTGGTAGGTAAAGTGGTGTGTCAACTTGGTTGGGCCTGGTTGAATGGCTGGGCAGCTGGTGGTAGTTATTCCCCATGATGAGACTGGCAATTAGCTCCATGGTGGGATCTACCACAAGCAGCTGAGTAGCTGCTTTAGGGATATGGTCTGCTTCCTGTATATAAGCAGCAGTTTTGGGAATGGTCTCTAGCTTATGGCATGCTTGAACCCTGCAGGTAGCCAAGTTGTTCAGCACCTTGCCAAGCTCTGCCGACCTTGGCACTTTCAATGGACTTGAATGAATGGCTTGCCATGTGGTTTGGCCACATCAGGATTGTGTCTTTTTTACTTGTCAACTTTGGGCTTGTCAGCCTCAGTAGACAGCAACTGAGTAAAGAGAAGCCTCCAGCTTCAGTGGGCCGGGAGCAGGAGGTAGAGCTGAAGCCCAAGGCTGAGGGGTTTTCACCCAGCCCCAGAACCTGGCACTTTGAACTCAAACTGAAAGCTTCCAAACTGTAAGAGAATAAACTGCTGTTTGTGAAAGCCATCCCATTTGTGGTATATTCTTGTCAGAGTGGCACTAGGTAACTAGAACAGAATATGGTACTGATAGAGTGGGATGGTGTTCTGACAGATACCGAAAATGTGGAAATAGGAGTGGAGTGTGTCCTTGACTCATGGCCCTGACAGAGAGATACTGGCAGAGAGACCAGCATGCAAGACAGCAGTAGCAGAGCCCAGAGACCAGCATTAAGCAGCAACAGGCTTACTAGCCCACAGAGGAAAAAGCTGGTGCCATTGGGTAGGTGGCTTCCTGGTGGAGTGGATTGCCTTTGGACATTAATTGGTAGAAGAGATTGGCATGAGATGGAGTAGCAGGTTGGTGGGTCCATGGAGCAAGAAAGCTGAGTGTCATCTGGGCAGGAAGATTTCCAGCAGGGTGGTTTGCCCTCACAACCATTAATTGGCAGAAGGAGAAAGACCAAGGAAACAGGAAGCAGAGCTGCCTCAGCCTCAAGGGTAGGACCGTGGCCTTTGGGGGTGGAACCACCACTGCTCCCTAGGTTTCAAAGAGCCAGACCTTCACCAACTCGGCTCTGGAGTGTGGAGCTGCTTGTTCTTGTGAGCTAGTGGGATAAAGTCATAGTTACTGCCCAAGAGTGAGGGAGCGGGGCTGCCACGCCCAAGAGGGAGAAGAACAGGGTCCGCCAGACCAACAGGGTGAGGTCACTACTCAGGAACTAGGAAACTAGTGCCAGCCAGTGAAGGACATCTGTACAGGTGCCAAGTTGACAAGGGGTAGAATTGTGGTAGTTAAAGTATGTCAACTTGGTTGGGCCTGGTTGAATAACTGGGCAGCTGGTGGTACTTATTCCCTATGATGAGGCTGGCAATCAACTCCATGGTGGGATCTACCATAAACAGCTGAGTAGCTGCTTTAGGGATGTGGTCCACTTCCCATATATAAGCAGCAGTTTTGGGAATGGTCTCTAGCTTATGGCATGCTTGGACCCTACATGTAGTAGAGTTGTTGTTCAGCAGCCTACCATGCTCTGCTGACATTGGCATTTTCAATGGACTTGAATGAATGGCCTGCTGTGTGTTTGGTGACATTGAGACTGTGCCTTTTTACTTGTCAACTTTGGGCTTGTCAGCCTCAGTAGCCAGCAGCTGAGTGAAGAGAAGCCTCCAGCTTCCATGGGCTGGAAATAGGAGGCAGAGCTGAAGCCCAAGGCTGAGGGGTTTTCACCCAGCCCCTAGAGCCTGGAACTTTGAACTCAGACTTAAAGCTTCCAAACTGTAAGAGAATAAACTGTTTGTTGAAGCCATCCAATTTGTTGTATATTCTTGTCAGAACAGCACTAGGTAACCAGAACAGGTCCCTTCTGATAACATGACCAAAGTATGAGAGACAAAATCTGGCCATTCTTGCTTCCAAGGAGCATGCCAGCTATACTTCTTGTAAGACAGATTGTTCTTTCTTCTGGCAATTCATGGTATTTTCAATGTTCTTCGCCAACACCACAATTCACATGCATCAATTCCTCTTTGGTCTTCATTGTCCAGATTTCACACATGCATATGAGGCTACTGAAAATACCATGGCTTGGGTCAGGCACACTTTTATTTTCAAAGTGACATCTTTGCTCTTTAACACTTTAAGCAGGTATCTTTGTTGTTGTTGTTATGTGCCGTCAAGTCAAACCCGACTCATAGCGACCCCTCCTTGGGTTTCCGAGGCAGTATCACTACGGAAGTAGGATTGCCCAACCTTCCTTCCGAGGAGTGGCTGGTGGGTTTGAACCGCCAGCCGTCTGATTAGCAGGCAAGTGTCTTAGCCACTATGCTACCAGAACTCCCAAGCAGGTATCTAGGGGAAGAGAATTCCAGGCAAAGGAACAGTAAATGCAAGAACACTTACTGAAATGGGGAAGATTCTGAGAAAACTATGTAGCAGAAATCAAAATTTCCATTTGGCCATTTTAAAGTTGAGATACCTGTAAAGTATGGATGATATTAAAACTATCAACTGGTATCCAACAGAGAGTGATCAATGAGGAAGGATTCCTAACTAATCTGCATTGATATCTCTCATAAACAAATGATAAGGTTATATAGAGGCACAATGGTGAATACTTATTAGATGTCCAAATGGAGATTTGCAATTCTGAAGTCCAGGTAAAAGATCAGAGCTGGAGAAGAAATGTAGAATTTATTAGTATGTAGATGGTAATTTGGAGTCCCTGAGTGGCATGAATGATCCAAGTATTCAACATAACCCAAAGTTTAGAGGTTTGAATCCACTCAGAGTACCTTGGAAGAAAGGCCTGGCAATCTACTTCTGAAAGATCACAACCATTGAAAACTGTATAGAGCAGATTTCTATTTTGAAACAAATGGGGCCACCAAGAGTTGGAGCTCAATGGTAGTTTTCTTTTTTTTTTTTAATGGTAATTTAAGGTCCTAGGACTGGATGAGATCACCAAGTAAGTGGGTATAAAACCACAAACCAAACTCATTACCATGAGCCTAATCCAACTCATAGCAACCCCCATTGGGTTTCCTAGGCTGTGGAAGCAGATTACCCCATCTTCCTCCTTCTGTGGAGCAGCTGGTGGGTTTGAACTGCTGACCTTCTGGGTAGCAGACAGTTGCCTTATCCACTACAGAAATGACAAAGTTGAAAACTGAGCCAACAGTACAGTTGGGGAGAAGAGCCTATAAAGGGAAGAAGTGGTCAATTAAATCTTATATAGGAATAAAATCAAGAGAGAGCAGAGTCCTGGAAACCAAAGAAAGAATGTGTTTCAAGGAGAGAGTGGTTGATGGTGTCAAATGCTTCTGAAAGGTAAAGAAGAGGACTCAGGATTGATTGTTGGATTTGGAAACATAGAAGTCATTGACCTCAGTAAGAACAGTCTCAGGAGAGTGGTAGAGATGCACGCCTCCTTGGAATGTGTTCAAGAGATGATGAGAGTACACCAACGTTCATTGCAGCATTATTCATAATAGCCAAAAGGCATAAACAATCCAAGTGTCCATCAACAGATACATGTGGTACATACATACAATGGCATATTGTTCAGCCATAAAGAGAAATGAAGTTCTGATACATACTATGACATGGATGAACCTTGAAAACATTATGCTAAGTGAAAGAAGTCAGACACAAAAGGCAAATGTTGTATGATCCCACTTACATATGAAATATCTAGAATAGGAAAATGCATAGTGACAAAAATAGATCAGTGGTTACCAGGGGTTGAGGCAGGGGGAAAATGGAACATTGTTGCTTAAAAAAAAAAAAAAAAAATCTAAATCTAAGCCAATCTATCTTTATCTGTATATCTGTATTTATTAAAAAGAAAAGAGAAAAACACAGAGAATGGGAGCCAGGGAGTGTAGATAGTTCTTTGAAGGCAGTTTGTTCTAAAGGGGAACAAAGAAATAGGGGACTGGAATGGGAGAGGGATGTGGCAACAGCAAAGTTTTCTGCATTGTTTGTTTCTCTATTCTGTTTTGGGGAAATTGCAGTATATTTGTTTACTGATGGAAATGGGACAACTGATGAGGAAATAATTGCAGAGACAATTTTTGAGCTGGTGAAAGAATTGGGATTGAGTGCAAAGTGGAGGTGGTGGCTGTAGGAACAGAGATGGTTCATCTATTGTATCAATGGGAAAGGTAGAGCACGTGGGTACAGATGCAATACTTGCTAGACTTGGTAGGGAGAACATAGACCTCTTCTTGTGGCTTCAATTTGCTTAGTGAAATATGAGGTAAGACCATTTTATCTGGAAGGAGCTCTTCCAAAGTGTTAACACCCTCTCTGATATGTAGAATCATGGGCATATTAAATTACTTCATTTTGCTTTGCATTTTGGATTTCTCTCTAAAAAGCAGGTCATATTATATACTTTTTCTTAATAATAGGCATCTCCGTGTGCCTTCCTTTCTTGCTGCTCATAAAGGTGATCCTAACCAGTCCCGCCACTAACCGGCTCTGTGTCCTCAACTAGCTACTTACATTTCTTTGTGCTTTGTTTTCTTTATTTGTGTAGGATGACAATGTCTGTGCTATTTATTCCACTGGGTTAGAAGGATATTAGATAAGCAAATGCATGCGCAAGTAATTGGAAACGAATCAGCATGGCGTGGATATGAAATGTTCTTATTGTGGTTATTTCTGGTCTTGGTAGGGGAGTATGAGGTAGAGGTGGGATCTAAGAATAGGCTCTAATCATCAATTTACCGCTCAAAAGCAACTAAATAGTTTTTAGAGCAATACTACTTTTCTGATTTAGACAGGGCTGCATCCTTTTATCAAGATTAAAAGCTTTGTGCTCTACACTGGAAAGCAAAATATGAAATATTTCCTTTGCTCTTATACTAAGTTTGTTATTTGACGCTGTAAGCTACAATGTTTCCTACTGAGCCAGGTTTTTCTTTTTGGCTTCAGATACATTAATTGTGACATTTACCCCAAATTCTGCACTTGTATTCAAAACCACACCGAGAATATATAGCTGTGATTATTCTTTTGTTATTTTTTTTAAATGACTGCGATTGCATTGTTAGATATGATTCAGAACATGAGCTCTTGCCGGCCTGTCATCATTAGACACATTTATAGAAATCTACTAAATAAAACTTACAAGATGAAGATAAAACCACTTATTTAAGGCACTTTGTATGAATTAAGTAATGATAGTGGAGTCACATAACTCTTCCTCAAGTATAATTCTGAACTGCTTTTGTGTTTCTTGGCATTTGAATATCTCATTGTCAGCCTTGAGGATTATGAAATGAAAAGACAATACTGAGATTTTGCTGTTTTACAATGTGTATATTATTGGAGATAATGCTCATTAATCTTTGCTTTCAACTTATTTACATCCCCCCACTTTAATGCAAAACAGAATAACCCCAGCATTAGAGAACATTTTGAAAAATGAGAAAAACACAGCCATCTCCTCTGAATATAACGATTTTCCCTTTTGTGTATTTCTGGTCCATCTTTGCCCTTACATGTCACAGTTTACATGATTACAACCATAGTATGCATCATAGTATGCAGACAGTTTTGCACACAAAATTTTAGAGTTGAATTTAAAAGAGGGCATTTTTTTCAGGCTAGAGAATAATTGCTCAAGTTATGTTTCTCCCTTTTGTCAAAATTCAACGGTGGTAGGAAAACCCTGTGATCGGGAGATCTTGTTGGGACATCCGAAGTAACTTCAGTAATACCACTGCTCTGTGTCCCTTCTAAGGAGCTCTGGTAGTGCAGTGCCTAAAGCATTTGACTGCTAACCAGAAGGCTGGCATTTCAAGCCCACCAGCTGCTTTGTGGAAGGAAGAAGGGGCAATCTATTTCCTTGGAAACCAAATGGAGATTGCTATGAGTCAGAATCAACTCAATAGTAGTGGGTTTGCGCTTTCTTTTCAGTGTTCCTTGTAGACTGGCATTAGACAAATAATTAATCACTTTGGATACCTAACAAGTCCCTCTCAGGACTGTAGTGATTTCCTTGTGAAGGAGTCCTAGACTCAGATTATTTTTCTTATGGATGCTTAGAAGCAAAGAATCTAGCACAGAATCATCAGGAATCAAAGGAATCTTTTTCAAAAGGGAGAATTCCCTGGAGTGCAAGATCAGATATGGTGGTGGATGATGGCTTCTCAGATGGTGCTCTGATTATAATTTTCTACCTTTTCCCTCCTGCCTTAATGAAAATCCTGTGATTTACACTGTCTCAGAACAATTATGGCAATGAAATATATTTCACATTTGGTGTCATTTATTTCATAGGCTATTGTGTTTCAAGTTTGTGTTAGGTTGATTCCAAACATGGCCCCAATTCTTTACCCCTTCTTGTGTCCTTGTCCTTTGCAACTTGACTTTTCAGCTCCTTTCATCAAGAGGTAGAGTCTATTTTCCCATCTTTGGTTTTGCATCATGCTTTGGTTGATGGAAGGTAGTAAAACTGATGGAGTGTCACTTCAAAAGGTAGGACTCAAGAGGTTGTGCATACTTCCACTTTTACTCATGGCACCCTGTCCAGCCACTGTGTGAACTTGCTCAAGCTGGCCTGTTGACAAGATACCATGTGAAATAGGGTCAAGTCAACCCAACTGAGCCATCCTAGACCAGCCAGCCCCTAGCTGACCACAAATGCATGGGTGAGCCCAGTCAAGATTAGCTAAGCCTGGCCCAAGTGAGCAGAACCATTCAATTTATAAATAATATATAGTTGTTATTTTAAGCCATTAAATTATGGAATGATTTATTGCACAGCATCATTTTGGTAATATGCAACTAAAACAAGGTTTTTATCATATTTTGGACAATTCTAACTTTTCCTCTTGGGTTCCTATTTTAATGAAAAATTGCAAAATTGATGTTGAGGACATAGAGAAGTCACTATTGTCACCATATGTCTTCCATGAAAGGGCTAAGTTTTGTAGAGACTGTAGATTGAGGAGTGCCTCCAATCTGCACTGAATTCTTGAGCTCAGACAACCCACCCCCAGGCTGTTTTCTTCAACAGGGTTAGTGTGAGGTGGGACTGTCCTTATTTTATTTTTTCTCTTTTTCATCCGATCTACTAGCCTATAATCCCTTCTCAATAGATTTTCAAATGAGCTTAAAACTGGAAAAGATAAATGAACGTTGGAATGGTTGGTGTTGTTAAAGGAGAAATGGTCTCTATAGCTGCAAAATAGCTTCTAGTTAGCCTCCGATTTAGGCCAGGACCTTTGTAATAGAAGTGCTCGATGCATGAGAAACTAACAAAACGCCCTGAGGTTTAAGCAATTTATCCTTAGGTAGGGATGCTGCCATTGCTGTTATTTGCTTTCATCCTAATATTAATTAGTTTAGGAAATATACTCACCTTTATCTCAGGTGTAACATTTTTCAGTGCTATATGTGCATAGCAAGTTCCTTGTATAAATCATGCTGTTGCAAGGGTTTAGGTATCACAGGTCTAAGAAGCCTCCAGATATGGAGAATGAATTTGCTCTGTAAACTTTCACCCAAATCACAATTAAAAACAAAAACAAAGATGATCCATCCAGATCACAAATATATTACATTCAGGGAAAAAAAAAAAAAAAAGAAGCCTCCAGACATAGCAACAATCCTTTAGCAAACAGCCAGCCAATCTTGGTCCTGGATGTAATGTTGTTATTCTGATTTGTTTTTAATATGCTCTGATGAAGAGGTGGATTATTTGAGGAAAAAGGAGAATGGACTAAATATGCTCTTCTCCCACTTTTAAACGTTCAAGTACATGTTCTATTGCAAAAAAAAAAAAAAAGCACACAATTATTTTTAGAAAATTTACAAAATCAAAAAAACAAAAAACCCAAAACTAGTCCTTCATAATCCTATCACTCAAAGACAACCACCATTAACAGGTTGAAGTATTTCTATACAGCCTTCTAAGTTTTTTTTTTCTATAGTTGGAAATACAGGTAAGTAAAAAAACAGACCCACCAAGACAAACCCATTGTCATCGAGTCAATTCCAACTCATAGTAACCCCCACTGGGTTTCCAAGGCTGTAAATCTTTGCAGAAGTAGATGGCCTCATCTTCCTCCCATGGAGCAGCTGATGGGTTTGAACCACTGACCTTCTGATTAGCAGCCAATTGGCTTACCCACTATGCCACCAGAGCTCGTTAAACAAACAGAAGGCACTCTTAATAGAACCTCAGTATGATAAATGTCAAGTCAGAAATTCAAGTAGATTTGGAAGCACTTCATCCTTTCTTCCTCAAAGAATGAGGACAATGATGGTATCAAAGGATGCTTGTGTGAGTAAAGTGAAGTCTTGGGAGGACAGGCTTACCTCATGGCCTGACAGTGAGCAAAATTCAATACTAGTAATAAAAAAAAGTCTGGTGCAGGACCTGGCAGTGTTTCCTTCTGTTGTATGTAGGGTTGCTATGAGTTCGAGCTGCATTCGAGACACCTAACAACAACAACAGTAACAAAAAGAGCAAACCTTTATCTAGAGCTTACTATGTGCCAGGAACTGTTCTAATCACTTCATAGATATTAACTCATTTAATCCTCTCAACAACCTTGTGAGTAGGTGTTGCTATTATCCCCATCTTACCAGTGAAATCCAGTTTCTGTTGCGTGATTCTGACTCATGAAGACCCCAAGTGTGTCAGAGCAGAACTGTGCCCTACAATAGAGTGGACGAGAGCTGACTTTCTGGAAGTAGAACATCAGGTCTTTCTTTTGAGGCACCCCTGGGTAGATTCGACCCTCCAATCCTTCAGTTAGCGACAGAGTGTGGTAACCAATGGCATCACCCATGGACTCCATCCCCATTTTAAACCAAAAACCAAACCAAACTCACTGCCATTGTGTCGATTTAGACTCATAGCGACTCCCATTGGGTTTCCGAGAAGGTAAATCTACAGAAGTAGATTGCCCAGTCTTCCTTTCATGGAATGGCTGGTGGGTTTGAACCTCCAACTTTTTGCTTACCAGAGCTCCTTATCTTGCACACATGGAAATAAGGCATAGAGACACTAAATAACTTGCTCAAATTCACGCAATCTGTTTACAGTGTCATTGCTCTTAAACATTATGTTATTATATATTTATCTTTATTATAATTATATATAATCTGGAGTCCCCAAGGGTCTGCAACAGGCACTTGGCTATTTAGAAGGAGCCCATTTGGCACAGCTGTGGAGAGTTCCACCTTACCATTGCAATCATTTATTGGCTTAAAAGCATTTTCTTTTGAAACAAAATCCAAGTGTCATCCATCACAATTCATTTGTGCTATCACCTGTCAGTACCTTTTTCTGCTCTCTACTTTTCTTGCAGAGCACAATAAATTATATTCAAATGGCAGCCATGGAGGAAACTTTCCCTTTCTCATCAACAAAGCTGATCCATGGGCGCCAAAGCCCCAGGGAAGCAGCATCTGTTATAACTCAAGGATCCCGCTTGAGCTGAGGATGAAATTAACAGACGCAAAGTAGTTTGCAGCTCAACATTTGTTCAAGTCTGGCACATGCACACATCATTAGCAACTCTATTTGAGAAGAGAGATCAAGGAGGTGAGGAGGAGAGTGGATCTGATTAAAGGCATATTCAAGAAAGAGGAAATTCAGAGCATTTGGGTAAAAACTTCTTAGCGAAAGTGAATGACCTAGAGCATAGAGCAAACAGCCAGGAACATTTGGGAGGTGCCGACAGACAACTTGGATAATTTAGCCTTTGCTTCCAAAACAAAATCATTTCATGCAATGAAGTCCCCAGAGTAGCAGCCTCTTTCACTTAGCTCTGTGGACTGTGTCTCCGCCCCTGAAATGAAATGTCCACAAGAGCAAAGACTTTGCTGGCTCGTTACTGCTGTAATCTTGTAATCATATGAGATTGACTGAAATACTCATGGAATGAATTAATGTACACTTGTGCAAAGCTTGTCTTGACATGAGCTGGGCAGACGTTTGAGATGTTCAGCAGGAATAAGGAGCAAAGTGCTGGAAGGATGTAACTAAAATTGATTGTTAAGGTGTTGGCAATCAGTAGTGAAATATTAGCAGAATGCCTTTTTTTTTTCTTTAAGTGAAACAAGTTTATTTCCAGAGGTCTAACTTTTACATCATGATGGTTGGCCAGCATGAAAGGCTTGATAAATAATCACAAAGGAAGGAGATAGTCAATGCTAAAATATTCTGAAAATTAGGTGCTAGCATGTGGTGTTAAAAAATTCTGGTGCAGACAAAAGTGGAATTGGAGGTTTCTTAGACTGGCTGATAAACATGATAGAAACTAGATTTTTCTTTAGCAACAGATTAAAAAAAAATAGATTTTGGGATAGTCCAGGTGTACAACAGAGAAAGTAGCTTTGCTATAAGATGCTTGAAAAATTTTTTGTCTAATCAACATGAAAAAAATTTGCACAGCATAGAATTTATTGATTCATTGTACTTTTTCAAATAGTAACTTCAAGTTACATCTTCTCTGTGTAGATTTAGATATAAAATGGTGTGGATATAAATGAGGACCTAAATATAAATAATATTTGAGTATTTGTTAGAGCAAGGACCATCTTTGCTTTGCCATTGCTCCTCTGACACCTCTAGATGTTCAGTAAGCATTTAGCAGAATGCTTCTTGTGTGCACCATTCCTCTAGGCAATGTAGATAGAATAGAATGGAATGGAATGTATATTGATAGAATGGAAACACAATCACAGTGAAAAGCAAACCTATGCTACTGGCCAGGCTTGTTCTAAAGTCCTTACCATTCATCAACACATCTAATCCTCTCAGCACCACCTATGGGGTAGGTAGAAGCAAGTACTATCACTTCCCATTTGGCACAGGACACAACTCTAATAGGTTGATTAAGTATCTTGCCTAGGGACCTACAGCTAGTAAAGGGAGGAGCAAGGGTTCCACCCACTATGCTCTTTACCACCATGTTCTGTGGTCCTAGCTCTCTGAGAGCTCACATTTAATTTGAAGAACAAAAGCAACACAGGAAGCAGAGAGTCTTAAACTCTGTGACCTTGACAATGAGAAAGTGTAGGCTGGAGTTCAGAGAATGTTTCTGGAAGAAGGCAAGGCTGGAGCTGAGTCTTGAATTAGAGCATTAATTTCTTTGTTTATCCATCTAGCCATCCTCCTAACTACTCATCCACTCATCCTCCTGTGTGTTTATCTGACAAATGTTTAATGAGCACCAATGCTATGTCAGGCAGTAGATTTTGTGTAGGAGAAGAGACAATACTCATATTTCAGCCGCTTACCTTCTCTGCCTGGGATGGCTAAAATTAAACCACAGACACACTTACACATGAGGGCCTTCCCTAGGAAGGGTGGTTTCGTGCTGTCTGTAAAAACTGAGAATGCTCCTATCCTTTATGCAACAATCTCACTCCCAGGAACTATCTCAAAATGGCACAATGACCTGTGCCTAAGGTTATTCCCTACAGTACTGTTTTTAATAACCAAGGGTTAGAGATAGTCCACATGTTCACCAAAAGGAAATTGTTTAAATAAAGTTTGATAGTATGTCCAAGGAGATCCCTAAGCATCTGTAGAAAGGAGTAAAGGAGCTTCTTATATTCTACAGTGGGGTTAAAATGAAAATAGCAAAGAGCATATAGTATGCTATCATTTGAGTAAAAGAGGGAAATATAAACATATTTGGTTGGATCTACAAAATATATCTGGAAGACTATATCAGACATTGACAATATTTGTGGCTTTCAGTGCAGAGAGTGGCTAACTGAATGGCAAGCAGTAGAGAAAGAATTTTCAGTGGATATAATTTTATACATTTAAAAATTTGAACCTTGTATTGCATATATTCTCCTCCATTTTTTTTTTTTAATTCATCTGTCCAGACCCAAGTCTTAGTGATCCATCTATGCATGCTGGATTTTAAATTTTGATCCCCTAAATCTTCCAGGGCAATTAGAAGGGGATCCTCTGTCCCAGGATGGGTTGCCAATATGAAGCCCAAAACTCTCTGATTCATACGTAGGTACTGTGACACTTGGTTACTGTCCTTGGCTAGCCCAGATTACCTTACTGGGGTCCTCTTCCTTAGCCAGGGAGCCTCTCTCTCCTCAGGCCTCACTGACCCATGCCCTGCACTCATCCTGGCACTGGCTTTCTTTCCATCACTAGGATGATGTTTGGTGTAAAAATGGCATGGTGGAGGCATCTGCCCTCCTCTAACTTCACAAGTAGGGAGGAGGACCTAGATGAACATCAACAATCCAAGGCTGATTCCTGTGAGACAGAAGTCAGACCTGCTGCCACCTCCAACTTTTCACCAATTCCTGCACCATCCATTTCTCCCATGGCACTTTCTACTTCTCTCCTGGGCTCAGTAATTGATTTTAATCTCCACACAGACAATACTCACAATTATGGGGCTTATTAGGGAAGTAACAGTTTGCAATTTAGGATCAGGAATGTTCAGAACAACCTCCCCTCAGCCATGCCAGATGGTAGGTCTCTGTTTGGCCCTCAGCCCCTCAGCCCCTCAACCTGGCTCCTGCCCTGCTCAGGCAAATATTACAAAGATTTTAGCTATGCCATAGGTGCCCAGAGAGGCACTCCCTCCTCCAGTAAGCCTTTGGCCCAAAGGCACTTAGCTTTCTCTCTCTGAGGGTGAGCCTAGCTTCATGGATAATTGCCCAGATATGCTCCACTTTGCTGGAAAGCTTCCTACTTGAAGGCACTTAGTTTTCTTGCTCTGTGCCGTGGATGACAAGCTATCCAGTCCCCTTGGTGGGCCCCAAACAATTCACATTTGCATAGTGTTCTGGTTACCTAGTGCCGCTCTGACAGGAATATACCACAAATGGGATGGCCTTAACAAACAGGAGTTTATTCTTACAATTTGGAGGCTTTAAGTCCAAGTTCAAAGTGCCAGGTTTTAGGGGCTGCGTGAAAGCCCCTTGACCTTGGGCTTGAGCTCTGCCTCTTGCTCCCAGCCCACTGAAGCTGGAAGCTTTTCTTCCCTCAGCTGCTGGCTGCTGAGGCTGACAAACCCAAGGTCGACAAGTAATAAGGCACAGTCCCAATGTTACCAAACCACAAGGCAGGCCATTAATTCAAGTCCATTAAAAGTCCCAAGATCAGCAGACAATGGCAAGCTGCCAAACAATGACTTGGCTACATGCAGGGTTCAAGTGTGCCACAAGCTAAAGACTATCCCCAAGGCTTCTCCTTATATACAGGAAGCAGACCACATCCCAAAGGTGGCTACTCAGCTGCTTGTGGTAGATCCCACCATGGAGTTATAGCCAGTCTCATCATGGGGAATAACTACCACCAGCTGACCAGTCACTCAACCAGGCCCAGCCAAGTTGACATACAAATTTCTACCACAATTCCACCCCTTGTCAACTTGGCACCTATATAGATCTCTTTCACTGGGTGGCTCTAATCCCCTAGTTCTGGAATGGCGACCTCACCCCCTTGGCCTGGCAGGCCCTGTTCCTCTCCCTCTTGGGCATGGCAGCCCCACCCCCTCACTCCTGGGCAGCGGCTATGGCTCCATCTCCCTAGCTCACATGAACAAGCAGCCTCACACTCCAGAACCAAGATGGTGAAGGTCTAACTCTTTGAAACGTGGGGGGTTATGGTGGTTCCACCCCCAAAGGCCATGGTCCTACCTCTGAGGCTGAGGCAGCTCTGCTTCTATTTCCTTGGTCTCTCCGCTTCTGGCAATTAATGCCCCAGGGCAACCCACTCCCCTGGAAAACTTCCTGCCCAAAGGACACTTCGCTTTCTTTCTCCATGGACCAGCCAAGCTGCTCTTCCACTTTATACTGGTTTCTTGACCAACTAATACCCAAAGGCAACCCACTCCACCAGGAAGCCACCTACCCAATGGCATCCAGCTTTCTCTTCTGTGGGCTGGTAAGCCCGTTGCTGTTTAATACCTGTCTCTGGGCTCTGCTACTGCCATCTTTCATGCTGGTCTCTCTGCCGGTATCTCTCTGCCAGTCTCTTGGCTCTGCTCCTGCCGTCTCTCATGCAGCATGCCGGTGTCTCTTTGCCACTGTCTCAGGTCAAGGACACACTCCACTCCTGTTTCCACATTTTAGGTATCTATTAGAGCAGCACCCCACTCTTCCGGTACTGTATTCTGTTCTGGTTACCTAGTGCTTCTCTGATAAGAATACACCACAAATGGGATGGCCTTAACAAACAGGAATTTATTCTTACAATTTGGAGGCTTTAAGTCCAAGTTCAAAGTGCCAGGCTCTAGGGGCCATGTGAAAGCCCCTCTGAAGCTGGAAGCTTTTCTTCACTCAGCTGCTGGCTGCTGAGGCTGACAAACCCAAGGTCGACAAGTAATAAGGCATAGTCCCAATGTTACCAACCACATGGCAGGCCATTAATTCAAATCCATTAAAAGTCTTAAGATCAGTAGAGCATGACAGGCTGCCAAACAATGACTTGGCTACATGCAAGGTTCAACTGTGCCACAAGCTAAGGACTAGCCCCAAGGCTTCATTATATACAGGAAGCAGACCACATCCCAAAGGCAGTTCTCAGCTGCCTGTGGTAGATCTCACCATGGAGTTGATTGCCAGTCTCATCATGGGGAATAACTACCACCGGCTGCCCAGCATTTAACCAGGCTCAGCCAAGTTGACATACACATTTAACTACCACACATAATTCCACCCAGTCATCTGGTCAGAGTCACAAAGATCATGGCTAGAAGGACCAAACTAAGCAATTTACTGCACTGCATTTGGTTAGCTGGTGCTGCCATAACAACAAAAACAACAACAACAAAAATACAACAGGGTGGCTTTAAAAAATAGAAATTCATTTTCTTACAATTAAGGAGGCTAGAAGCCTGAATTCATGGTGTTGGTTCTAGAAGAAGGTCCTTTTTTTTTTTTTTTTTTTTTTTCGGTCTCTTTCAGCTTCTAGTATCTGCTGGCAGTCCTTGGTGTCCCTGGGCTTATAGTTGCATCTGTCTCTGCCCTCTGTCTTCCATCTGTGTATGTGGCTTTGTGCCTGTTCTGCCTTTTGATAAGCCCTCCTCTAGTTTGACCTCATTAACACAGCAACAGCAACAAGTCCTATTTCCAAATGAAGTAATATTTTGAGATACAGGGGCTAGAACCTTGGCATGTAGTTTTGGGAAACACAATGTAATCCATAACACCTCTCTACACAATTTATCTTCCAAACTAGGATGCTTTTGAGAGTGGAAGAATAGACTATGAATAAGAGTAGACTCCAGGGCAACAAGATAATTTTCTGATCTGCCTGAACTTCAACATTTATATAGAATGTGGCAAGAATTTGGGAGATATTATAGATCCATGAGCAGAGGGCCAATAGAATAAAATTTGTTTGGGGATAAACTTTGGAAATAATGATCTAAAGAGGGGAGGGAGATAAGTTATGAAGACTATTGCAATAGTCTAGGTATTTGCTGTCCAATACAATAGCCACTATCCACATGTGACTATTTAAATAAAAAGCTAAGTGACTTGGGTTGGAAGAAGCACAGGCAGAATGCTCCTTGGAATGAGAATGGCCAGACTTCGTCTTACCTACTTTGGTCATGTTGGCAGAAGGGACCATTCTCTGGAGAATGATATCATGCTTCACAACTCAAACTCACTGCCATTGAGTAGAACCTGACTCACAGCTAACCCTCCTTGGGTTTCTGAGGTGGTATCACTGTGGAAGTAGATTGCCCAACCTTCTTTCCATTACTTCGTAAAGTGGAGGGTTAACGAAAAAGCGGAAAGCCCTCAAGGAGATGGGTTGACACAGTGGCTGCAACAACTGGCTTAGGTATCACAAGGATTGTGAGGCTGGAGCAAGACCACGCAGTGTTTCGTTCTGTTGTATACAGGGTTGCTATGAGTTGGAGCTGACTCCATGGCACCTAACAGCAACAAAAATAATTAAAGGTAAATAAAACAAAATGAAAGAATTCAGTTCTGTAGTTGCACTAGCCACGTTTCAGGTGATCAATAACCACAGATACAGACAGCACAGATATATAGCACTTCGATTTTCATACTTTGACCACATTGGCTGGATATTGGAATGCTGAGGCCTTGACTGAGGATGATGACAAGTAAATCTTCCCTGGTTTCCAGTCTTAGTAACTCTTTTCTCTGACCCCCCCCGGGTTGAGCTCCATTCCATTTCCTGAGCCACATTCTGACTATAAAAGAAGATAATAATAACAACTTTAGTTTTTGATGTAAAAATAAAATATGTAAGAAAATTTAATACAGAAAGTATAGGTTCCTAGGTGGCAGAGTCAATTCCAACTCACAGTGACCCTATATAACAGGGTAGAACTGCTTCCCAGGGTTTCCTAGGCTGTAATCTTTATGGCAACAGATCATCAGGTCATTTCTTCTGTAGTGCCTCTGGTGGGTTTGAACCACTGATCTTTTGTTTATCATCCAAGTACTTAAACGTTGTGTCACCAGGGCTCCTTCTACTACCACGGTTGACATTATTGGTGTCTTTGCTTTAAGTATTTGTGGTTTCAATTATTAAAATGTTTTTTCTCTCTATTGTGGCTATCATGGGAGCTCTGGTGGCGTAGTGCCTAAGGCACTTGACTGCTAACCAGAAAGTTGGCAGTTCAAGCCCACCAGCCACTCCTTGGAAGGAAGGTTGGGCAATCTACTTCTGTAGTGATACTGCCTCAGAAACCCAAGAAGGGGTCGCTATGAGTCGGAGACGACTCGATGGCATAGAACAACAACATGGCTATCATAAAATATGTTGTAGAAAACATTGAAAGTGCAGAAGAATGTAAGAAGAAAATCTATTATCCCTTATTTTAACTTTCCGAATATGTCATTATACAAATGAAAGTATATTTTTAGCAGTCTTTTGTTTTTTTCATCATTTGCCTTATGTAAGGGAAAGGATAATTTATATAAAACATTGATTTCTGCTTGAAGCTTCTTTTTTTACTTTATATTCCTCATGAATGTAATTTTAATGAGTATATAATATTCCATTGTGTCACTATCATATATTTCCTTGACCAGTCAATTAATATTGGACAGTTAGGTATCTTCCTTTTTTAAAATTATTTTATTTTATTTTGATTTGGGTGAAAGTTTACAGAGCAAATTCATTTTCCATAAAGCAGTTCACACACACTTTCTCTCATGATATTGACTACAATTTACCACAATGCAACAGCTACCCTCCCACTTCCTCCTGATAGTTACCTCTTCCCTGTGTACATCTCTCCATGCACTCTTGCCCCCTGAGCTGTCTCCCTGTGCACAAGCAGCCCTTCTTTCTCCCATGATTGTATTCTCCAAGGAGTGTACCTACCTCATGTAAATGGTCAACTCATATGCCTGTCTTTTGCTTGGCTGGAAGCCATAGGTGTGGGTTCAATTCTACACCTGAAGGGCAGCTAGGGGCCATAGTCTCAGTGGTTCCACCAGGCTCTGTCAGACCAGCAAACCTGGTCCCCCACTGCTTTTTTTTTCCAAATGATTTTGAGTTTTGTTCCACATTGTTCTCCCTCTCTACCCAGGATCGCCTACATGATCCCCCTACGAGTGGTTGACAGTGGTAGCCGGGCACCATGTAGTTCTGGTCTCATAGTCATATAGGCTGTGGATCGCATGTTGTACCAGTTGCTAGGACTAATTGTTTCCATGAATCTTTGGTTTTCTTCATTCTTCTTTGCTCTATTAGAGGAGAGACCCATTGTTGCATCTAGATGGCAGCTTGCAAGCTACCCAGTCATAGGTAGCTTCCTTTTGTTTCACTTTTTACATACTGCTTCAACTTCTATCTTCTGCATGCATGTGTCTGCAGCCATTATTTCCTTAGAGAATTCTTTTAAAAAAAATTGTTGAAAATTTAAACATTTTTAGGAACCTGGTGGTGCTGTGATTGAAGAATTAGGCTGCTAAACTAAAGGTCAATGGTTTGAACCCACCAGGTGCTCCATGGGAGAAAGATGAGACAATCTTTTTCTGCAAAGATTTATAGCCTTGAAAATCCTATGGGGCAGTTCTGCTCTGTCCTATATAGTGTTGCTGAGGTGGAATTGACTTTATGGCAATGATTTTGGTTTGGTTTGGTGAATGTTCCCAAATTACATTTGAGAAAGTGTGTGATGGCCCAGATTCCCACCAGCAGTAGGATTGCCAACACAATCACCATTACTTCCTCTCCTTTTGGATATTTTTCTAATCTATGGTTTTAATATATATCTTTGAAATTCTTTGTGAGCTTGAACTTTTTTTCATATGCTAATCCCATTTAATTTTCCTCTTTAGTGTAGCAGCTATTTACATCCTTTCCCCATCTATCTACAAGGTTATAGTATTTATCTTTTAGGTTCAAGTCCATGCAGAACTGCCTTGGAAGAAAGGCCTGGCAATCAATTTTTGAAACCATTGAAAATGCTATGGAGCACAGTTCTGCCCTGACACCAATGGAGCGACTATGAGTTAGAATCGACTCAACAGCAACTGGTTTAATAGGAGTTTTGAGTTATTTTACGAAGTTGTCATCATACTTCATGCATAATTATATGTTAAAGGCAGAAGGGATTTAAAGAAGTCTGTACTCACTCCTCACTTACTGACATGATTAGGTTCCAAAGACCAGGTTGTTATGCAAAAATTGGCATTATGCGCAAGTAGAGGATGACCATGGCAGGTCACAAAATAGAAGATGATTATATTATTAGATAACTGCTAAATTACGTCATTACATATGTCAAATTGTATCATTACATAACTGCCAAATCACATCATTACCTAACTGCTAAATTCCATCCTTCCATAACTGTCAAACCACTGAAAATTATGGTGCAGCCAGGTTGACACATAACTTTGTCACAGTGAGTTTTACTCTCATCTCACGCCTCAGCATTTGTTACTGCTGGACGTATGTTGTTAACATGCAAAATAGCCAGATAGATTTTTTATTATTATTGTAAATGTGAAATGTCAGGTAATGAAATAGGCAGATGAGGAAGTAGGTCTATTTCATTTATTTAATCATGTACTCATTAAATATGTAATGAATTCCTAATATGTGCCAGGTACTGTTCTAGTCATGGGGTACAACATATCAGTGAACAAAACAGACACCTGGTCTCAAAGAGGAGATACAGATAATGTAGGGCCTTCCATTCATTAACTCAGAGATTCCACATCTACACATTCTGGCTGTCTGTTGAGTGTGGTCTCATGAAGCAGTTCTACTATCGGGCCTCCTCTCTGATTTTTTACCACATGAAATGTTCTGCTTTTAGATATGACTGGCATCTCTCTCTCCCAACTCCACAGCACTTTCCTATAGAATCAAAGCCTCTTTTCAAATTTACAATCCCTGATAGGGATATAGGACTCAGTAAGCAAGGTAACCACAGACTTACTTGTGCTTACTTACTAATCTGTAGAGAATAGTTTTATATGTTTATCACCATGTCAGATATGATGAAACCCATGTGAAATTGTTCACTACAGATTAGTAACAAAGCACGAGTAAGCCTGGGCTTACCTTAATTTTTAGGTAATCCATCCCTGCCTGTTCCTGACTCCTGGTCTTGATAACCAGCTCTGTTACTGGGCTCTTCCTGCTGTCCCCAAGAAGTGGAACCCATAATTGTTCAGTTTCTGCAGTGACCACAGGCCCTGGAAGGAGGAGAGAAAAAGTGGGGATTCTAGAAACTCATCTTTTAGCCCTTGAACTACCTTGGTCTTCCTGATACTTCTTAAATAGCACACTTTCACCTCAGGTGCTTTTGGCTTGCTGATTCTTCATCCTTGTTCTGGTTACCTAGTGCCACTCTGACAAGAATATACCACAAATGGGATGGCCTTAACAAACAGGAGTTTATTCTCTTACAGTGGGAGGCTAGAAGTCAAAGTGCCAGACTCTATGGGCTGGGTAAAAACTCCTCAACCTTAGGGTTCAGTTCTGCCTCCTGCTCCCAGCCCACTGGAGCTAGAGGCTTTTCTTCACCCAGACAGCTGCTGGCTGCTGAGGCTGCCAAGCCCAAGGTTGACAAGTAAAAAGGCACAGTCCCGATGTGACCAAACCACATGGCAGGCCATTAATTCAAGTCCATTGTAAATCCCCAGGTCGGCAAAGCATGGCAGACTGCTGAACAATGACATGGCTACAAGCAGGGTCCAAGTGTGCCATAAGCTAGAGACCATTCCCCAAGGCTTCTGCTTATATACATGAAGCAGACCACATTCCCTAAGGCAGCTACTCAGCTGCTCATAGTAGATTCCGTCATGGAGTTAATTACCATTCTCATCATGGGGAATACTACATCCTGCCCAGACACTCAACCAGGCCCAGCCAAATTGACACACAAAATCAACTACCACAATCCTCAAACACTTCTCCTCCACTGTATCACTTTCCTAGGGCTGCCATAACAAGTACCATGAAGAGGTGGCTTTAAACAACAGAAATTTATTCTCTCACAATTGTGGAGGCTAAGAGTCTGATTTCAGGGTATCAGCAGGGCAATGTTCTCCCACAAGGCTCTGGGGCTAGATCCTTTCTTTTTTCTCTCAGCTTCCGGTAGCCTTGGGCATTCATCAACGTGTAAATGCATCTTCACATAACTGTTCTGTCTGTCTCTCTGTGTCTCTTATCTTCTCTTTTAAGGACAGTGTTCAAATGGGATTAGGGCCCACACTACTCTAGTATGACCTCCAGTGTAACTTAACCATTTCCAAACAAGGTCACATTTATAGATACAGAATGTTAGGATTTCAACATATCTCTTTGGGAGATGCAATTCAATTGATAATAACAGGCCTCATGCTCCTAATTACACTTTGCCGCAGATGAACTCTGTTACTTCAGTTACCGCAGCATCTCATGCCTCAGTTTCCAATTCTGCTAGCAAGGGCCAGAAGAACGCCACCGTATTTTAGGAGAGAGAATCTCTCTTAACAATGATTTTTAAGTTCTTTACAAGTGTTACCTGAAACTGCATGGTGATAGATTCACCCCCAGGATCTTTAGACTAAACTGAAACAGACACAACAGATAATAAAATTAGCTCATCTTTGCATTTTCATTTTTGAGGTTAAAGAACAATTTCATATCCATTCTCTCTCTGTCTTTTTGTTTTGTTTTTTCAGCTTTTTAATGTGATTTGGGTGAAAGTTTATGGAGCATATTGGTCTTCCAATCAATAAGTCATACACATTTTGTTTTGTGATATTGACTGCAATTCTCACAACGTAACAGCACTTTTCCCACTTCCTCCCTGCGTTTACTGTTTACATTCATCCTTGTTTCCCGTACCGTCCTGCTTTCTGAGCTTTATTCCTGGGCAAATGCTGCCCTTTTGGTCTCATATGGTTGATTGTTCTAAGGAGTGCATACCTCACTGGTGATATTGCTTACCCTATAGGCCTGTCTGTTAGTGGCTAAAAGTTGAACCACAGGAGTGAGTTCAGTTCCATTCTTTCTTTTGAGCCTCTCATTTGAGTTGAATTATTATTGTGTCATTTTTGCTATTATTTCCAGTTTAAGGCTAAAAATTCTGAAATGAAAAGTGATCTTGGGCATCATTCAAGAACATATAGATGGTATGTGGTTCTCTACTCAGAGCCTTTGTATTCTGTTGTCTCTAAACCAAACTAGTTGCTGTCAAGCTTCTTCTAACTCATGGTGACACCATGTGCTTCAAAGCAGAACTGCTTCATAGGGCTTTTACCGCTGTAATCTTTCAGAAGTAGCTTGCCAGGCCTTTCTTCTGAGGTGCCTCTGGGTGGGTTTGAACTGCCAATGTTTCAGTTAATAGCCTACCACTTAACCTTTTGTGAGGACCTATCTATTGCCTCTGTATCACACAATGTGAGATGAGATAGGGTTTGAAAATCACATCAGTACATGTTTGTTAAATGAATGGATAAGTGTTGGTAAAAGTGTAGTCCTGTCAGAGAACTCTGGACTCTTTCAGAGTAAAGAGTACCCTATAGGCAGTTCAGTTAATGTTCAGCCTCCTCCTGCTTTGTGCCTCAGGTTGAGGACGATGGCATTGACAGTATGGAACAGGAATTCTTTAGTAACTCCTCACATTTGTTGGACATTTTCTACTTTATAAAGTGAAAACCAAAAAGCAAAACAAACTCACTGCCTTCGAGTAGATTCAACTCATAGCGACCCCTCTTTGGGTTTCCAAAGAGGTATCTCTACTAAAGTAGATTGCCCAATCTTCCTTGTGAGGAGTGGCTGGTAGGTTTGAACCCTGTTTGCAGTCAAATGCCTTAGGTACTATGCCACTAGAGCTTCCTTATAAAGAGAAGAATATTGAATATTAAAGAATATGAATATTTTTGGTGAAGAATACTGAAAATACCATGGACTACCAAAAGAATAAACAAATCTGTCTTGGAAGAAGTGCAGCCAGAATGCTCCTTGAAAGTGAGAATGGCCAGACTTTGTCTCACCTACCTTGGTCATGTTGTCAGAAGGGACCTGTCCCTGGAGAGGGTTATTATGTTTGGTAAAGTAGAGGGTCCGTGAAAAAGGAAAAGAACATCAATGAGATGGATTGACACAGTGGCTGCGGTGATGGGCTTAAGCATGGCAAGGATTGTGAGGATGGCACAGGACCAGGCAGTGTGTTGTTCTGTTGTACATAAGGTTGCTATGAGTCAAAGCTGACTTGATAGCACCTAATAACAACAACACTTTATAAAGCAAGTTTACCCACATTAGCAGGCCTGTAAGCTAATTTCAGGTTGGGCCTGAATCTTTTTTCTCTTTGTAGCACCTTGCACATAGTAACCCCAACCAAACCAGTTGCCATAGATTTTGTTCTGATTCATGATGAGTCCATATATGTCAGAGTGAAATGGTGGTCAATAAGGTTTTCAATGGCTGATTTTTTGGAAGTAGATCACTGGGCCTTTCCTCTGAGGTACCTCTGTGTGGACTCAAACTTTCAACCTTTTGGTTAGTAGCCGAATGTGTTAACTGTTTGTTCCAACCTGTGATGCCTTGCTCATAGTGGGTGCCTTCTAAATTTCCATTGAATGAAAGCTCTTATTTGATACCGAGGATACCCTAGAAGGTAAACAGGACAGATGATCTATCTCCTCATGAATAGACCTAGAGACTGAGGCCAGGGAGACTAAGTGACAGGTCATATGTCATAGATCTAAGGAGAAGTGTACCAGCAAGTGGGATGATGGCTTCCAGGATCCCACCCTAGTGTTTCTCACACTGCCCTACACCCTACTCAGCCCTTTAGCTACCTTATCTTTGAATCTAAAGTACTCATTTGTATGCCCTTTACAGGTCTGCGTAGGTTTTCTTTTGCTCTCAGTAGAAGCTTAAGTCTTTTCTTTAGCAAGTAAATTCAGGGCTAGAGACCTTTTAGTAAACATGGAAATGCATTCTTTTAAAAAATATAGTCCCTGCTATTGAAAACACAAGTGTGTTTTCCTGCACTCCATCTTTGTTATAGATGATTTGGTCACAGGTTTATTTTATCACTTGATCATTCTGAGTCTCTAAGCCCTGTCCTTCTCCTTTGCCCCTGAAACCTAAGTTTCCAAAAGTGGACTAAGGTAAATTCTAAAGTTCTCTGGAGAATATGTGCTGTAATCATCCCATTGACCCTATGATTCACCATTACACTCTTTGCCCCTCAAACATACTTCTGTTCTCTTTAATTCTCTCACTTGATAAATGGCACCATTTGTAAGTAAAAATCCCAGGAGTCTCCTTCTTCTTCTGCCTTGTGGCAGGCAGACTATGAAAGGACCTGGTTTTCACACTCTTTTGGAAATCCCTCCCATGACAGCAATAAAATATGGCAGAGGTGATGGGATGTCAATTTCATGATTAGGTTATATAAGATTGTGACTTCCGTCTTGCTAGCAGACTTCCTTTCTCACTGACTGATAAGACAATCTGCCATGTTGGGGGAGGCTCATGTGGCAAGGAACCGAGGGCAGCTTTGAGCCAATAACTAGCAAGGAATCAAGGCCTGCAATCCAACTGACTCCTGACAATCATCATGTGAGGTTGGAAGTGGATTCTTCCACAGTCAGGCCTTCAGGTGCGACTCCAGCCTGACCAACACCTTGACTGCAGACCCTTGAGAGACTCTGAAGCAGAGGACCCAGTAACTGTGCCTGGATTGCTGACTCACAGAAACATGAGATAATAAGTGTGTGTTGTTTTAAGCTGCTAAGAGTTTGGTAATTTGTTATACACCACTAATACACTGTTCTACTGCATCAATTAATCACCAGGTTCTGTTGAGTGTATCTGCTAGAAAGCTCTTGAATCTCTATATTTTTCTATATTCCTATTACTTCTGCTTTGTGTTATTTCTCATCAGCACTGTTTTGGATAAAACAATTGCCTTTTGTATCAATCAGTGTCCCAGCAGGAGTCAGATGATGTGGTATTTAAAGTTGTGTGTCAACTTGGCTGGACCATGATTTTGAGTGGCTTGGCAGCTGGATGTAGCTATTACTTATGGTGAGATTGGATGTGGTGTAATCACCTCCATGGTAGAATCTACTGTGTTCAGTTAATCAATTGAATGGAAGTTGCCTTTGGGGTGTGGTCTGCCTCCAGTATATATGGAAAGGATCCTGCATTTGGTTTCTGAGTCTTCATCTCCAGTTCCTGGACTTGAGCCAGTGGACTGCCATGTTGTCTGCCGATCTTGGGACTGTTGCCTTCATAGTCTGTGAGCCAAAAATCTGTCATTTTACCTGCTGTTCTTGGATTCATCAGCTACAGCAGCCACCAGCTTGCTCCAGTGGGCCTGGAAGGCAGAGCTGAAGCTCAAGGTCGAGGGGCCTCCACCCAGTCCCAAGAGCCAGCATTCTGAATTTGGACTTATAGTCCCCTAAACTGTAAGAGAACAAATTTCTGTTTGTTAAAGGTGAACACTTGTGTTTTCAACAGCTGGGTTTTATTTATTTATTTATTTACTTTAAGAATGCATTTCTAAGGCAGATGGCATACTCAAAGGATTTAACTGAAGAGTGATGTGGGCAGGGTTAAAGGTATTAAGAAGGGATGAATACCCAGGGATTATTAATAGTAGGCAGCTGTTATCATTTCAAGTGTAAAAAGGCAAGGGTGAGACTTACTACAAAGCTACAATAATCAAAACAATATGATACTGCATAAGGATGAACATAAAAACCAATGGAATAGAATTGAAAGCCCAGAAAAAAACCATCACATCTATAGTAAACTGATTTTTGACAAGGGTGCCAAGACCAGTCAATGGGGAAATAATGGTCTCTTTAACACATACTGCTGGGAAAACTGCATTGTTGTTGTTGTTAGGTGCCATTGAATTGGCTCTGACATGTAGCCACCCCACATATAACAGAATAAAACACTGCCCAGTCCTCTGTCAGCCTCACAATCCTTACTATACCTGAGCCCATCATTGCAGCCACTGTGTCAGTCTATCTCCTTGAGAGCCTTCCCCTTTTTCGTTGACCCTCCGCTTTACCAAGCATAATATCCTTCTCCAGGGAATGGTCCCTTCTGATAACATGAGCAAAGTAGGTGAAACGAAGTCTGGCCATTCTTGCTTCTAAGGAACATTCTGGCTGCACATCCTCCCAGTCAGATTTGTTAATTCTTCTTGCAGTCCATGGTACTTTCAGTATTCTTCGCCAATACCACAACTCAAAAGCATCAATTCTTCTTCAGTCTTCCTTATTCATTATCCAGCTTTCACGTGCATAAGAGGTGACCCACAAGCAAAAGAATGAAGAACCATATAAAAAAAGTAACTGAAAAATGGATCAAATGCCATTATTTAACAGCTAAATTATTAAACTCTTATAAGAAAAGATAAAGGCCAATCTTCATAATCTTGGATTTGGCAGGCTTTTTTAAGTATGACACCAAAAACAGAGGTGACAAATTAAAAAATAGATAATTGGACTTCATTAAAATAAA
>NW_006921740.1:1850684-1853380 GCF_000298275.1 Orycteropus afer afer
GATACCATTTCAAACCTAGTTGGATGGTTATACTGAAAAAAAAAAAAAAGAACGAAAGAAAAAGAAAAGCAAATCACAAGTGTTTGACTTGGTACCCTAGTACATTGATAGTTATTGTTGTCGTTATGTACTGTCGAGTCAGTAGGAGCGTAACATGGTTCAGCTGTTGTGGAAAATGGTTTGGTCATTACTCAAAATGTTTATCATAGAATTTGCATATAACTCAGCTATTCCACTCCTAGATATATATCCAGGAGTCCCTGGATGCCACACTCAATTACTAGACAAAATGTTGGCCATTTGATCCCATCAAGAGGCATCTTAGAAGAGAGGCCTGGTGATCTGCTTTAAATAGAAGATCACAGCCTTGAAAATCCTGTGGAGCGGGTGTGTCAGTCTATTCTGCCATAAATTAGAATCAACTCAAAAGCAACCAATAACATATACCCAAAGAAGTGAAAATAGGACTTCAATACATACTTGTATGTGAATGTTCATAGAAGCATTACTTACAATAGCTGAAAGGCAGAGCTACTCCAAATGGTTACCAACAGATGAATGTAGTGCAATCAATATATTCAAAATTAGTATATACATACCCATCCATTGTCATCAAGTCAATTCCGACTCATAGTACCCCAATAGGACAAAGTAGAACTGCCCCATAAGGTTTTCAAGATTGTACATGTTTACAAAAGCAGACTGTCCCATCTTTCTTCTATGGAGTGGCTGGTGGTTTTGAACCACTGACCTTTTGGTTAGCAGCCAAATGCTTTAACTACTAGGCCACCAGACAATGAAATATTATTCAGGCATATTCAGGCATAAAAGAGAACAAATTTCTGATACATGCTATGGCATGGAGGAACCATAAAAACATTATGTTAAACACAGAAGATCTCAACAACATGATCAACCAACTTGACCTCATAGATATTTATAGAACATTCCACCCCATAAAAACACAATATATATTCTTTTCTAGTGCACATGAGCATTCTAAAGAATAGACCATAATTTAGGCCACAAAACAAGCCTCAAAATTTAAAACATTGAGACATTACAAAGCATCTTCTCAGATCACAATTTCTATGAAATTAGAATTCATTAATAGAAAGACCAAGGAAAAAAATCAAATACATGGAAACCGAATAACACACAGCTCAGGAAGTACTGGGTAACAGAAGAAATAAAGTGTGAAATAAAAAAATTCCTAAGAACAAATGAGAATGCAAACACAATATACCAAAACCTTTGGGACACAGAGAAAGCAGTACTCAGAGGCCAATTTTTAGCAATAAATGCACACATCAAAAAAGAAAAAGACTCAAAATCAACACCTTAACCAACAACTCCAGCAATTAGAAAAAAAAACAACAAAAAGAAGCTTACAGTCTCCAGAAGGAAGCAATAACAAAGATCAGAGCAGAAACAAATGAAGCAGAAAAGTGAAAAACAATAGAAAAAAATCAAGACTAGAAACTAGTTCTTCAAAAAGATTAACAAAACTGACAAACCACTGGCAATTATAAGTAAGGAAAAGAAGGAGAAGATGCAAATAATATGAATAATAAATGAAATGTGTGACATTACAACAGGACCAACTGAAAAAGAATAATAACAGAATACTATGAAGAACAAAATAAAAAACCTAGAAGAAATAGATAAATTTCTAGAAACACAAGACCTACCTAAACTAATGCAGACCAATATAGAAAATTTGAACAGATCCACAACAAAAGAAGAAATTGAACAAGTCATAAATGAGCTACCAACAAAACCATTTGACTGCTAACTAGAAGCCTGGCAGTTTAAACCCACCAGCCACTCCTCAGAAGGAAGATTGGGCAATCTATTTCTGTAGTGATACCACCTTGGAAACCCAAGGAGAGGTTGCTATGAGTTGGATCTGACTCAATGGCAGTGAGTTTGGTTTTGGTTTTGACCCAGAGATGGCTTTACTAGAGAATTCTATCAAATGTTCAGAGCAGAGGTGACAACTATCCTATTCAAAATATTCCAGAACATAGAAAAGGATGGAATACTCCCAAATTAATTCTATGAAGCAAGTATAACCTTGATATCAAAACTAGGTAAAGACACCAGTAGAAAGAAAAGCTAGACACCAAAATCCCTTATGAATATAGATGTAAAAATCTTCAAGAAAATTCTAGCCAATAGAATCCAAAGCTATATATAAAATAATAATAATAATATACCATAATCCAAAGGGATTTAAATGAGTTATGCAAGGATCATTAAACATCAGAAAAACAATTCACATAATCCATCACATAAGTAAAATAAAGGAAAAGAACCACATGATCATATCAATCCATTCAGAAAAGACCTTTGATAAAATACAGCATCCAGTTTTGACAAAAACTCTCAGCAAAATAGGAATCGAAGGAAAATTTCTCAGTGTAATTAAGGGCATATACACAAAACCAACAACCAATACTATTCTCAATAGAGATGGGCTGAAAGCATTCCCCTTTTTTACAGAAAACCAACAAAGATGCCCTCTATCACTATTCCTATTCAACATGGTATCAGAAGTCCTAGCCAGGGCAATAAGGCAAGAAAGAGGAATAAAAGGCATCCAAACTGGCAAAGAAGAAATAAAACTATCTCTATTTGCAGATGATATAATCCTATACATAGAAAACCCAAGAGACTCAGCAAGAAAACTACCA
>NW_006921740.1:1854160-1865864 GCF_000298275.1 Orycteropus afer afer
AGTCGGGGCCGACTCGACAGCACATAACAACAACAACAACAACAATTTTATATGGAATGGAAAAAGAGCTCACATAAGTAAAGCACTACTTAAGAAGAAGAACAAAGTAGGAGGTCTTATATTCCCCAATAGCAAAACCTAGTACACAGCCACAATAGTCAAAATAGCCAACAGTGTTGGTAAAATGACAGACACACAGATCAGTGGAATAAAACTGAGAGTCCAGAAATTGATCCATCCAATTATGGACAGCTGATCTTTGGCAAAGGGCCAAAACCCATTACAGTGGGGAAGGGTTAGTTGTTGTTGTTAGGTGTCATTGAGTTAGCTCCACTTTATGGCAACTCTATGTACAATAGAATGAATTACTGCCTGGTCCAGCCAGTGTTTCATTGCTGTTCGTAAGGTTTTCAGAAGTGCATAGCCCTGTCCTTCTTCCCAGTCTGTCTAAGTCTGGAAGCACTGCTGAAATCTGCTCACCACGGGTGACCCTGCTGGTATTTGAAACACAGATGGCAAGTCAGCACAGTATGACAAACTAACAACATATCAGCGGTGGAAAGGCAGAGAGAGATACCCTCTTTTACAAATGATGCTGGCAAAACTGGATATCCATTTGCAGAAAAATGAAACAAGATCCATACCTCATACCATACACAAAAATGAACTCAAAAGGGATAAAAGAATAAAGTATAAGACTCAAAACTATAAAGTTCATCAAAGACAAGGTAGGGACAAACCTAGGGGTCCTAATTTATGGCATAAATAGACTATTAAGCATAACTCAAAATGCACAAACAGCAGAAGGTAAACTAGATGGATGAGACCTTCTGAAAATTAAATTTTTATGTGCATTTAAAGATTTCTCCAAAAGAGTAAAAAGAGAACCTTGTTGTTGTTAGGTGCTGTTCAGTCAGCTCCGAGTCATAGCAACTATGATAGTTGGGATTGTGTGTCAACTTGGCTGGGCCGTGATTCTGAGTGGTTTAAGCAGTGTGATGTGGTTGTTCCCATGATGAGATCTGATGCATATGCTCTGAGCAGCCAATCAGTTGAAGGGAGTTTCCTTAGAGATGTGGCCTGCTTCCAATATATAAATGGACATCTTGGGACAATTTGGGAAATTTCTGTGGATCTGGATCTTGTCATGTTGCCTACAACTGTCCTGTGAACCTGCTGATCTTGGATTCGTCATCTGCTGAAGGCAGCAGCCTGTTACACTGCCTGCCAATCTTGAGCTCGTCATCCCCTGCCACTGTGTGAGTCAGGAAATGCCTCCAGGTTGATTGATCCAGGAACTTGGAACTTGCTAGCCTTTATAACTGTGTGAGCCATTTTCCAAACATAAATCTCTCTCTCTCTATATATATATGTGTGTGTGTGTGTGTGTGTGTGTGTGTGTGTGTGTAAGTCCTACTGGTTTTGCTTTTCTAGAGAACCCAGCCTAAGACAGCTACCCTATGGACAACAGAGTGAAACATCACCCAGTCCTGCACCATCCTCACAATCCTTGCTATACTTGAACCCATTTTTGGAGCCAGTGTGTCATTCCATCTAGCTGAGGGCCTTGCCCTTTTTCACTGGCCCTCCACTTTACCAAGCATAATAACCTTCTCTAGGGAATATTTCCTTCTGACAACATGACAGAAGTAGGTGAGATGAAGTCAGGCCATTTTCACTTCTAAGGAACATTCTGGCTTCACTTCGTCCAGGACAGATTTGTTTGTTCTTCTGGGCAGCCCATGGTATTTTAGTGTTCTTCACTAACACCACAATTCAAAAGCATCGACTCTTCTTCGGTCTTCTTTATTCATTGTCCAGCTTTTGCTTGCATATGAAGTGACTGAAAATACCTTGGCATGAGTTAGGTTCAAAATATTTTCAAAGTGACATCTTTACTCTTCAACACTTTAAAGCAGTGGATTTTCCCAGTGCAATATGATATCTGATTTCTTGAGTGCTGCTTCCAGGGGTGTTGATTGTGGACTGAAGTAAAATGAATCTTTGACAACTTCAATCTTTCCTCCATTTATGGTGATACTGCTTATTGGTCCAGTTGTGAGGATTTTTGTTTTCTTTATGTTGAGGTGTAATCCATATGGCAGACTGTAGTCTTTAATCTTCATCAGTAAGTGCTTCAAGTCACTTTCAGCAAACAAGAATGTGTCATCTGAATATTCCAGGTTGTTAATGTCTTCCTCCAATCCTGATGGCACATTCTTCTTCATATAGTCCAGCTTCTTGGATTATTTGCTCAGCATATAGATTGAACAAGTATGGTAGAAAGATACAATCCTGACACTCTGCCTTCCTGATTTTAAAGCATGCAGTATCCCCTTGTTCTGTTTGAAGAACAGTCTCTTAGTCTATGTACAGGTTCCTCATGAGCACAATGCAGTGTTCTGGAATTCCCTTTTGTCTCAATATTATCCATAATTTGTTATGATCCATAATTTGTTAAAACACAATTAAATGTTTTTGCATGGCCAATAAGACACAAGTAAACATCTTTCTGGTATTCTTTGCTTTCAGCCAAGATCCATCTGACATCAGCAATGATACACCTTGTTCCACATCCTCTTCTAAATCTAGCTTGCAAATCTGGAAGGTCAATGTCAAAATATGGCTGCAATATCAAAAAGAGAACCTACAGACCAGGAAAAAAATATTTGGCTATGACGTATCTGACAAGGGACTTACAGAAAATTTCAACACCTCAACATCAAGAGACAAACAATCCAATTCAAAAAAGGGAAAAGGGAATGAACAGACATCTCACTAAAGAAGATATTCAAGCAACCAAAAAACACATGAAGAAATGCTCATGATCATTAGCCACTAGAGACATGCAAATCAAAACAACAATGAGATATCAGATCATACCAGCAATAATAGCAAAGTTCAATGAGACAGAAACCAACAAATGCTGGTGAGGGTGTGGAAAGATTGGAATTCTCATACACTGCTGGTGGAACTGTGAAATGAAATGGGGCAACCACTGTGGAAAATGGTATGGCACTTCCTTAGAAAGCTGGAAATAGAAACACCACTTGATACAGCAATCCTACTTCTATTTATAACCTAAAGAAGTGAGATCTAGTACATGAATAGATATATGCACACTCATGTTCACTGAAGCATTATTCACAGTAGCAAAGAAATGGAAACAACCTAAGTGTCCATCAACAGATGAATGGAAAACCAAACTATGGAACATTAAAGAATAATGAAGAATCTGTGAATTACCTCATAACATGGTTAAACTTGGAGGACATTACTCTGAATGAAGTAAGCCAATCACTGAAAGACAAATATTGTATGATTCCATTATTATAAAAAGTCAAAGAAGGATTTATGCAAGGAGGTAAATTTTGTTTGTTGATTATCAGAGATGTGAATGTAGGGGAGGAAAAATTTCTGAGTAGTGAAGAGACATGTATTCATCTGGGTGAAGGGAAAAGCAATATAACAAAAGTGTGTAACCAGCACAATAACACTAAGGAAACGGAGGACACAGAGAGGTGCACAAGAGGTACAGACAACAAAAGTGAATACTATTACATATGCAATACCGCATTATCAGTAATAACAACCGTAGTCTACAGGTGGGTACATGGGTAGACAGACAAGAAAATCAAGTATGGGTAGGCATAAGTGAATATACTCATGACCATCCCTAGATTTGGTAGATGATAGTCCTACATGCATATTTGTGTATTCTATAAAAATGTTCATATCCATTATCAAGCTAATGGGACAAAGTTAGGATAACTTCTTAGCCACAGCCAAGCACCTTGAGGGAGTGAGTTTCTGGGCCTGCAGGCTCAGAACCATGGCCGTAGGGGACATCAAGTTCAATTGACACAACATGATACACAAAAACATTGTTCTACATCCTACTTTGGTGAGTAGTGACTTGGGTCTTAAAAGCTTATGAGCAGCCATGTAAGATGTAACTATTGGTATCTCCTTAGCTTGAGCAAAGAAGAGTGAAGAAAATTAAAGACATATGGGAACAATTAGTCCAAGGGACTAATGGAGCAAGGGAACCTCAGCACTCAGGACCCTGAAACAAGAAGAACTAGAAGGTGCCCAGCTACCATGCCAACCCCTCAGAAAAATTGGCAGTCTTTGACAGAGTGGGGGAAAAATGTGGAACAAAATTCAAAAGCATACAAAAGACCAGAATTTCTGGTCTGATAGAGAGTGGTGAAACCTGTGAGATTATGCCCCCATGTTACCCTTTAGGCCTGAAACTGGACCCACTCTCGTGGGTTAGCTCTCAGCCAAACAGTAGACTGGGCTACGAGCTGAACAACTACACCAGGGAGATGCACTCCTTAGAAGAGTCAACTATGAGGGACCTTAAGGGAAGCATTTGCATAAAAGGAAAGCTAGAAAGAAAGAAATATGTAGGTAAGAAGAACACAGGGAAGGGGTAACTACAGGGAGGAGGTGGGAGGAGAGCTGTTACATTATGGGAATTATAATTAGTGTCCTGAACCAAATGTGTATGAACTGTTGAGTGTAAAATGAATCTGCTTTGTAAAATTGAACACAAATCACAGTATCAAATTTAACAAAACGAAAACAAAAATTATGTTAAGTGAACTAAGCCAGATACAAGAAGACAGATATTGTATGATTCCACTTATATGAAATACCTAAAATACCCAAATTCATAAGTATAGAAAGTAGATTATAATTTATCAGAGGCTAAGGAGCTCTGGTGGCGTAGTGCCTAAGGCATTTGACCACTAACCAGAAGGCTGGTGGTTCAAACCCACCAGCCACTCCTCGGAAGGAGGATTGGGCAATCTACTTCTGTAGAGATTTTGCCTTGGAAACCCAAGGAGGGGTCACTATGAGTCAGAAACACTTAGTGAGTTTTTTTTGTTTGTTTGTTTAAGGGAAGGGTACAATAGTAGTGATGGTTGCACAGCACTGTAAATGTAATTAATACCATTGAATTATGTACTTAAATATTGCTAAAATGGCAATTTTTGTGTTATATGTATATATGTGTATATATATATATATATATATATATATATATTTTTTACTGTAGTTAGTTGTCATTAAGTCAGTTTATTATTTTTGCTGTTGTGTCAGTCCATCTCATTGAGGGTTTCTTTCATTTTCTTGACCCTTTACTAACCATATTCTTTTCTAATGATTCATCTTTCCTGATGGTGTGTCCAAAGAAAGCAAGACACTCGTGCTATTCTCTCTTCTAAGGAACATTCTAGGTTGTATTTCTTCTAAGACTGCTTTGTTTGCTTTTTTGGCAGTCTTTTGCAAGAAATATTGAATATATATATTCTTGAAGAAGAATATTGAATATATAACACCATAAAAAATTGAAAGAAAAAAAATAAAAAGCAAGAGGAGAGAATGCTGTTATGAGAGTTTGATGAGGCCTGGGATAGTGGGACATAAAGTCCAAATGGGATTACCACTAAAGAGTCCTGATGATACAATCATCAAGTGCTTGGCTCCTAACCAAAAAGTTGGCATTTCAAACCTACCCAGTGGCTTTGCCAGAGAAAAGATCTGGTGATTTGATCTCATAAAGATTATAGCCTAGAAAATCCTATTAGCAGTTCTGTTCTATAGAGTTGCTATGAGTCTGAATCAACTCAACGTCACACAACAATAATAACAGAATTACCACTAGCAAAACGACTTCTAAATCAAGCAGCTCTCCCTCAGCATTCCTTACAGGTTTAGTGTCACAAGAATCACAGCTCAAAGCTATGAAGCAATTACAGATAGTCCAGAGGAAAGTCACCCAAAAGAAACTCAAGAAATAAAATTGCCAACCCATACCCACTGCTGTCAAGTTGATTTCAACTCATAGAGACCCTATAGGACAAAGTAGAACTGCCCCATAGGGTTTCCAAAGCTGCAAATCTTTCAGAAGCTGACTGCCACATCTTTCTATTGTGGAACAGCTGGTGGGTTTGAATCATCAACCTTTTGGTTAGCAGCCAAAAGCTTTAACCACTGTATCACCAGGGCTTCTCATAATATTGCCAAGTAAGCTTTTATATCTCATTACCCTTTAGATGAAAATTTTAATTTTAGGACAAAAACTGCAATATGCTGTAATTTAATAACAATCTTCATAATGATAACCCAAAATTACCCAAACCCATGCCATCAAGTCGAGTCTGAATCATAGCAACCCCCACTGGGTTTCCAAGGCAGTAAATCTTTACAGAAGTAGATTGCCTCATCTTCCTTCCACGGAGCAGCTGGTGGGTTTGAACTGCCAACGTTCTGGTTAGTAGTGAAATGCTTTAGGCACTGTGCCACCAAAGCTTCTTCACAATAATAGTAATAATAAAAGATAGGTTGTTTGACAGAGCTATGGCTAGAAGCTGTTCAGAACTGTGGCAAAGCAGAAGTGAGCAGGTAAATAAATACTCCATCTCTCTTTCCTCCTGCCCTCTAATCTCTTGCTGTGTTTCCTGTTGGGCAAGCCTGTCCAGAAAGCAGAAGGTGAGGAATGCAGGGTGATGCAATCCTGAGAAGAAAATTTTGGGTTATAGAGCAAGATAGTGAAGGGTGGAGAAGGAAGTTAGGTGGGCAAACGGAAGGTAACCAGAACCCTTCCTAACTGAACTCCTTCCTTTTATCCCTCTCAACTTTAAACCAATTTCCATACACATGGTCAGTGGTGCTTTCTTGCTGAAACAACACACGTGACTCAAAAGCTTAGATACTCCCCATGGTTTCTAGAATAACATTCAAAATCTCTGGTACAGCACTCAAAGTCCCCCTCTTCCTGACTTTACCCTACTTTCTCCTCATTTTCTCCCTCTCCTTAGTTTGTTCATAAGCTCCAGCCACACCAAACCTTTCATGTGCAAACCATGCTTTCCTGGCCACTGTTTTATTTATTTATTTCTTATTGTGGTTTGTGTGAAAGTTTCCAAAGCACATTCATTTTCCATTCAGCAGTTCATATACATTTTGTTTCGTGACATTGACTGTAATCCCCACAATGTAATAGCTCTCTTTCCACTTCCTCCCTGTAGTTAACCTTTCCTTGTCTCTCTTCTTTCTTATGCATTCCTGCCTTCTGAGCTTTCTCCCTGCACAACTGCTGTCCTTCTGATCTCCCTTGGTTGATTGTTCTAAGGAGTATATTTCCCTGGTACAATTGTTCACCTCATAGGCCTATCCATTTTTGACTGAAGGCTAAGCCACTGGAGTGAGTTCAATTCCAAACCTGAAGGTTATCTGGGAGCCATAGTCTCAGGTGTTTCACCAGCAAGCCTGGCCTCTTCTTTAATGATTTTGAGTTTTGTTCCACATTTTTGCCCCACTCTATCAAAGATCTCCGATTTTGACCTTTTCTTGAGTGGTTGGCAGTGATAGGTGCACACCATTTAATTCTTTTTGACTCTCAGTCATGTAGGCTGAGGTTTCCATGGTCCACTAGTGCCTTGCACTAATTGTTTCCTTATGTCTTTGATTTTCTTCACTCTTCTTTGCTCTGGATGAGGAGGGATATGGGCAGACCAATGTTTGTATCTTAGATGGCTGCTCACAAGTTTTAAAGACCCCGGTAGTTTCTACTTACCAAAGTAGGATGTAGAACAATGTTTTTGTGTACTGTTGTTGTTGTTGTTAGGTGCCGTCCAGTTGTCTCGACTCCTAATGACCCCTGCATAGCAGAATGAAACACTGCCTGGTCCTGCACCAGCTCCCTGATCCCTGCTCTGCTTGAGCCCATCACTGCAGCCACTGTGTCAATCCATCTCATTGAGGGCCTTCCCCTCTTTCGTTGACCCTCCACCTTACCAAGCATGACATCCTTCTCCAAGGAATGGTCCCTTCTGATAACATGACCAAAGTAGGTGAGACAAAGTCTAGCCATTCTTGCTTCCAAGGAGCATTCCAGCTGCACTTCCTCCAGGACAGATTTGTTAGTTCTTTTAGCAGTCCATGGTATTTTCAGCATTTTTCGCCAGCACTGCATCTCAAAAGCATCAACTCTTCTTCAGTCTTCCTTATTCATTGTCCAGCTCTCTCATGCATATGAGATGACTGAAAATACCATGGCTTGTGTCAAGCTTACCTGAGTCCTCAAGGACACATCTTTGCTCCTCAGCACTTGAAAGAGTTCTTTTGCAGCTGACCTGCCCAGTGCTATAATCGTCTGATGTCCTGACTGCTGCTTGCTTTGGAGCCGATTATAGAACCAAGCAAATTGAAGTCTTTGACAACATCAATCTTTTCTCCATTTATTGTGATGTTGCTTATAGGTCCAATTGTGAGGATTTTTGTTTTCTTTACATTGAAATGTAATCCATACTGCAGACTATATTCATGAATCTTCATCAGTAAGTGCCTCAAGTCATCCTCACTTTCAGCAAGCAAAGTTGTCGCCAGTGTATCTATCACAGGTTGTTAATGATTCTTCCTCCAATCTTGATGCCACTTTCTTCTTCATATAGTCCAGCTTCTTGGATTATTTGCTCAGCATATAGATTGAATAAGTTTGGTGAAAAGATACAATGCTGATGCACTCCCTTCCTGATTTTAAACCATGTAGTGTCCCCTTGTTCCGTTTGAACGACAGTCTCCTGGTCAAGGTACAGGTTCCTCAGGAGTACAATCAAATGTTCGGGAATTCCCATTCTTCTCAATATTATCCATAATTTGTCATGATCCACACAATCAAATGCTTTTGCATAGTCAATAAAACACAAGTAAACATCTTTCTGGTATTCTTTGCCTTGAGCCAAGATCCATCTGACAGCAGCTATGATATCCCTTGTTCCACATCTTCTTCTGAATCCAGCTTGCACCTCTGGAAGTTCTCTGTCAATATATGCCGCAGCCATTTTTGAATTATCTTCAGTAAGATTTTACATGCGTGCAATATTAATTATATCGTTCTATAGTTTCCACATTCTGTGGGATCACCTTTCTTTGGAATGGGTAAAAATGTGGATTTCTTGCAGTCACTTGGCCACAGAAGTAGCTGTCTTCCAAATCTCTTGGTATAACCAAGTGAGTGCCTCCAGTGGGGCATCCATTTGTTGAAACATCTCAATGAGTATTCCATCAATTCCTGGAGGTTTGCTATCCAGCAATTCCTTCAGGGCAGCTTTGACTTCTACCTTCAGTACCATTGGTTCTTGATTGTATGCCACCTCCTGAAATGGCTGAAGATCTACCAGTTCTTATTGATACAGTGACTGTGTATTCCTTCCATCTTCTTTTGCTGCTTCTTGCATTATCAATATTTTGCCCATAGAATCCTTCAACATTGCAACTTGAAGCTTAATTTTTTTCTTCAGTTCTTTCAGCTTGAGAAATGCTGAGTGTGTTCTTCTCTTTTGGTTTTCTAACTCCAGGTCTTTGCACATTTCATTATAGTAATTGGCTTTGTCTGCTTGAGCTGCTCTTGGAAATCTTCTGTTCAGCTCTTTTATCTTGTCATTTCTTCCATTTGCTTTGCCTACTTTGTGATCAAGGGTAAACTTCAGAGCCTCTTCTGACTTCATTTTGGTCTTTTCTTTTTTTCTCATCTTTTTAGTGACCTTTTGCTTTCTTCATGGATGATGTTCTTGATGTCATCCCACAATTCCTCTGGTCTTCAGTCATTAGTGTTTAATACATCAAATCTATTCTTTAGATAGTCTCTAAATTCAAGAGGGATAAATTCAAGGTTATATTTTGGCTTTCATGAACTTGTTTTAATTGTCTTCAACTTCAAGTTGAAATTGTATAGGAGCAATTGATGGTCACTTCCACAGTCAGCTCCTGGCCTTGTTTTGGCTAAAGATATTGAACTTCTCTATTGCCTGTTGTCACAGATGCAGTCAATCTGATTCCTGTGTACTCCATCTGGTGAAGTCCATGAGTATAGCTGCCATTTGTGTTGGTCTTGCAACATTTTATCATGCAATCTCCAGCATTATTTCTGTCACCCAGGCCAAATTTTCCAAGTATTGGTGATTCTTCTTTGTTTCCAACATTTGCATTCCATTCACCAGTGATAATTACCATATCTTGATTGCATGTTCAATTTCAGACTGCAGAAGTTGATAAAAATCTTTAATTTTCTCATTTTTGACTTTGGCAGTTGGTGCATAAATTTGAATAATAGTGCTGTTAACTGGCTTTTCCTGTAGGTATATGAATATTATTCTATCACTGACATCATTGTACGTCAGGACAGGTCTTGAAACATTCTTTGTGATGATGAATGTCATACCATTCCTCTTCAATTTGTCATTCCTGGCATAGTAGATCATATGGTTGTCTGATTCAAAATGGCCACAAGTGGTCCATTTCAGCTCATTAATGCTTAGGATATAGATCTTTATGTGCGTCCTTTAATTTTTGACAACTTCCAGTCTTCCTAGATTCAAACTTTGTTCATTCATGCTCTAATTATTAATGGATGTTTGCAGCTGTTTTTTTCTCATTTTGAGTCATGCCACATCAGCAAATGGAGGTCCTTAAAACTTTACTCCATTCATATCATTAAGGTTAACTCTACTCTGAGGAGGCAGATCTTCCCCAGTCATGTTTTGAGTGCCTTCCAACTCGAGGGGCTCATCTTCTGGCACTATATCACACAATGTTTCAGGGTTATTCATAAAATTTTCCAGTTATATATCAGACAGTGTTTCACTGCTATTCATAGGGTTTTCACTGGCCAATTCTTTAAGAAGTGGGTGGTCCCTTCCTTTTTCTGAGTCTGTCTTAATCTGGAAGCTCCACTGAAACCTATCCACTGTGGGTGACCCTGCTGGTGTTTGAAATACCGGTGGGATAACCTCCAGCCTCACAGCAACACACAAGCCACCACAGTACAATAAAATGACAGGGAGTGGTGGTGTTATTACTTGTTGTTGTTGTTGTTATGTGCCATCGAGTCAAACTCGACTCATAGCGACCCCTCCTTGGGTTGCCGAGGCAGTATCACTACGGAATTAGATTGCCCAACCTTCCTTCCGAGGAGTGGCTGGTGGGTTTGAACTGCCAGCCTTCTGGTTAGCAGTCATGTTATAATGCAAAATTGTATGTAATAACATTGACTTTTGTTGTCAGTACCTCTTGTGCATCTCTCTGTGTCTTTCTTCTCCTTAGTGATATTGAGCTTGTCATCTACTTTTGGTATATTGCCATTTCCTTCACCCAAATCAATACCTTTTACCTAGCTAGCAATTTTTCCTCCCCTCACTTCCCATCCCTGGTAACGAAAAAAGAAAGTTTCTTTCCATGTATAAATCTTTCCTTGACTTTTTATAATTGTGGACTCATACAGTATTTGACCTTCTGTGATTGGCCACTGTGCTTTTTATATTCAGAAATGCTCATCCCTCCTCTTTCCCACAAAAGAAAAGTGTCACTCATCCTGTAAGGTTCAGCCCCACCTCAGAGAAACCTCCACTATCTACTCGGGCTGAGATCATTTCTTCCTACGGTGTGTTCCCATAATCCTTAAAAATTGCCTCTTTTATATCATGGTCCCCTGGGCTTTATAATCAATTTCATTCTCAATAATTCTTAGCTGTTACCAGACCATGGGTACAAATGGGCTCACATTTTTAGGAAAAATTCAAATTTCTTTTATTTTTTCTAAAGTACTTTATTTATTTATTTATTTTGAACTTTTTATTGTGATCTGAGTGGAAGTTTACAGAGCAAATCAGTTTTTTTTTTTTTTTTTTTT
>NW_006921740.1:1887785-1917969 GCF_000298275.1 Orycteropus afer afer
GTTGAAGAGGGTCTGTGCAGTCTTTCTGCCTAGTCCGCCATCTTGCCCCAGCTTCGGATTTCTAGCCTCTTGAACTGTAAGAAAATAAACTTCTATTTGTTCAAGCCATCCCATTTGTGGTATATTCTTGTCAGAGCATCACTAGGAAAACAAAACACCAGGAATGACAAATTGAAGAGGAACGGTGTGACATTTATCATCACAAAGAATGTTTCAAAATCTATCCTGAAGTAAATGCTGTCAGGGATAGGATAATATCCATACACCTACAAGGAAGACTAGTTAATGTGACTATTATTCAAATTTATGCTGACTACTAAAGCCAAAGAAGAAGAATTGAAGATTTTTTACCAACTTCTGCATTCTGAAATTGACCAAACATGCAGTCAATGTGTATTGATAATTACTAGTGATTGGAATGCTAAAGATGGAAATAAAGAAGAATCATCGATTGTTGGAAATATGGCCTTGGTGATAGAAATGACACCAGAGATTGCATGATAGAACTTTACAAGATCAATGATTTATTTATTGCAAATACGTTTTTTCAAAAACTTAAATGGTGGCTATATACATGGACCTTATCTGAATACACAGAAATAAGATTGGCTACATCTGTGGAAAGAAGTGATGGAGAAGGTCAACACAAAGCAAAGCCAGGAGCTGACTGTGGAACAGACAATCAAATGTACATATACAAGTTCAAGTTGAAGGTAAATAAAATTAAAATAAGTCCACAAAAGCCAAAATATGACCTTAAGTACATACCATCTGAATTTAAAAAGCATTGGAAGAGTAAATTTGAGGTATTGAACAACAGTGACCGAAGACCAGTTGAGTTGTAGGAAGACATCAAGAACACCATATATAAAGAAAGCAAAAGGCGTGGAAAAGACAAGAATGAAGAAAAGACCACAATGGATGTCAGAAGAGACTCTGAAACTTACTCTTCAATGTAGAGTAGCTAAAGTTAATGGAAGACATGTTGAAAGAAAAGAACTGAACAAAAGATTTCAAAAGTCAGCTCAAAAAGACAAAGTAATGTCAAAAAGACAAGGTAATATTTCATAATAATGAAATATGCAAAGACTAGGAATTAGAAAACAAAAAGGGAAGAGAGCACATTGACATTTCTCAAGCTGAAAGAACTAAAGAAAAAATTCAAAATAGTTGCAATATTGAAGGATTCTATGAATAAAATCTTGAATGATACAGGAAGCTTCAAAAGAAGATGAAAAGATTACACAGCGCCACTGTATCAGAAATAATTGGTCAATGTCCAACTATTTCAGGAGGTAGCATATGATCAAGCACCAATGGTATTGAGGAAGTCCAACCTTCATTGAAGGAACTGGAAAAGAAACAAGACTCCAGGAATTGAGGGAATACTCATTGAGATGTTTTAACAAACAGATGCAGTTCTGGGGGTGCTTACTTATTTATACCAAGAAATATGGAAAACAGGTATCTGGCCAACTAACAGGAAGAGATCAATCAGTATTTGTGCCTATCCTAAAGAAAAATGATCCATCAGAATGTGGAAATTATTGAACCACATCATTAATATTACACATAATTAACATCTTACTGAAGATAATTTAAAAATATGTAGCAGCATATTGACAGGGAACAGCCAGAAATGCAAACTGGATTCAGAAGAGGACATGGAACGAGAGATATTGCTGATGTCAGACGTATCTTAGCTGAAAGCAAAGAATACTAGAAAGATACCTACCTGTGTTTTGTTGACTATGCAAAAGCATTTGACTATGAGGATCATAACAAATGATGGATAACATTGAGAATAATGGGAATTCCAGAGCACTTAATTGTGCTCACGAGGAACCTGTACATAAGATATAAGGCTGTCTTTCGAACAGAACAAGGGGATACTGGATGGTTTAAAATCAGGAAGGGTGTATGTTAGGGATGTATCCTTTCACTGTACTAATTTAATCTGTATGCTGAACCAAGAATCTGAGAAGCTGGACTATAGAAGAAGAACATGGCATCAGGATTGGAGGAAGAACCATTAATAGTTTGTGATATGCAAACAACACAACCTTGTTTGCTGAAAGTGAAGAGGACTTGAAGCACTTACTAATGAAGATCAAAGACTACAGTCTTCACCATGTGTAACAAACACCTCAACATAAAGAAAATGAAAATCCTCATAACTTGACCAACAAGCAACATCATAATAAATGGAGAAAAGATTGAAATTGTCAGGGATTTCATTTTACTTGGTTTCACAATCAACACCCATGGAAGCAGTAGTCAAGAAATTAGATGTCATATTATACTGGGTAAATGCGCTGCAAAAGACCTTTTCAAAGTGTTAAGAAGCAAAGATGTTAGTTTGAAGACTAAGGTGCACCTGACCCAAGCCATTGTTGTTGTTATGTGCCATTGAGTCAGATCCAACTCGTAGCAACCCCTCTTTGGGTTTCTGAGGTGGTATTATTATGGAGGTAGATTGCCCAACCTTCTTTCCAAGGAGTGGCTGGTAGGTTTGAACTGCCAGCCTTCTGGTTAGCAGTCAAATGCTTTAGACACTACGCTACCAGAGCTCCTTGACCCAAGCCATGGTATTTTCAATTGCTCCACATGCATGTGAGAGCAAGGCAACAAATAAGGAAGACCAAAGAAAAGTTGATGCCTTTGAATTGTGGTGTTGGTGGAGAGTACTGAAAATACCATTGACTGCCAGAAAAATGAATAAACCTGTCCTGGATGAAGTGTAGGCAGAATACTCACTCCTTGGAAGCGAAAATGGCCAAATTTCCTCTCACCTACTTTGGTCATGCCAGAAGCGACCATTCGCTGGAGAAAAATATCACGCTTTGGAAATTAGAGGGTCAGTGAAGAAGGGGAAGACCCTCAATGAGATGGATTGACACAGTGGCTGCAATGATGGGCTCAATCTTAACAAAGATTGTGAGGATGACACAGGACTGGACAGTGTTTCATTATTGTACGTAGGGTGGCTGTGTATAAGAGCTGACTTGATGGCACCTAACAACAATAACAACAGTCGGTGACTTGCTCCCAGCATGTATATTTTCTTTGACTGCCTTCTTTTCCTCTTGAGAGCTGGGGCTTTTATTTATCTTTATGTTCTCAGAATCCAACACAAATAGAACCTCAGTAAATGTAGGTTTAAATGGAGTTTTTTTAAAAAATATCCAGCATCCTTACTTGGTCTCCTTCAAAGCACATCTTTAGACAAGACTTGAATGCAAATATTTTATTTGGGAGGTGATCCCAGGAGAGAGCGAGACAGGGAGGAAAAAAATAACCCATGAAGGGCATGTTAATGAGTGAGTTACTGCTGTGGGCAACTTGGCTCAATGCTGCTGGGATCCTCTGAGAAAGTATGAGGAATTGTCATAGAGTCATCCATTCGAATATAGGGAAGCTGGAGGGGGCGTTATCCACCAGCTCCTGTTCCCGATTGGTTGAGGTTTGCCCCCAGGGGAGTTAATTTGCCCACATTTATGGATTATTCCTGGCATCAGAACAAGCTCCATGATGCAAAGAAACCCTTAGGCAGAGAAAGCAGAGAGAGGCAGTCACCTGAGGTGGGGAGCTGTCAGCAGGCTGATGCTGTCTGCCTCAGCTGCAAGTTTACCTGGGTGATACAAGATATGGCAGTAGTGGGACAGAAACAGGATCAGGTACATCCAGCCTCTGCCACTAGGAAAAGAAAGGAGCACACAATCATTATATTTCCATTTTAAAAGACCTGCTCCTAGGGTCAGTCTGCTTCTTTGAGGTAAGCTCAGCAAATATTTTTAGAAGATACACAAGAAGGGTCAGTTTTTCAGTCATTAGTTTTAGAAATCATTAATGATCTTCTCCCTTCTCAAAAAAGTTACACTTTGAACAATAAATTATCTGGTCATAATATCCTTAGAAAATAGCTGCATCCTTAAGAACTTGCTGCATGTGGGTTCTGTGTTCACTTCCTTCTTGATCCAATGAGGACAAGGACTGCAGTGTGCTAAGAGCTTGCCTCTTTCCCATTTGCACAGGAGAAATGGAAACTGGCTGTGGTCAGACACTCAGAGGTTTGAGGAAAGGGGTGCCCTTACCCACTCAACAAGTTGCAGCCCCCCTCCCTGCTCTAATCATATGCTTGCTTGTCCAGTTGTCTGGTCTCTAATCCAGTCCCACTCCTCAGAGTTCATTCCAAAGTATTTCTGGAACTAGAGGCTTTCCCAGACCCCTTACTGAGGTCTTCACCCTCTAATCTTTTTCCAGCCCCTTTGCCCTAACTTTCTGATCCTTCTCTGACCTATGCCAGATCTGACTGAGGCGAATTATTACCAAGAATCCCTACTACATCCCCATCCTTGGCTTGATGTTATTAGTTGCCATTGAGTTGACTGTAATTCATGGTGACCTTATGTACAAAAGAACGAATATTGCCTGTGTTCTGGTTCCAGTGTTGCTCTGACCAAGAATATACCACAAATGGGATGGCCTTAACAAACAGGAATTTATTCTCTTACAGTTTAGAGGTTTTAAGTCCAAGTTCAAAGTGCCAGGCTCTAGCAGCTGGGTGAAAGCCCCTCAGCCTTGGGCTTCAGCTCTGCCTTCAGCTCCCGGCCCACAGAAGCCAGAGGCTTTTCTGCACTCAGACAGCTGCTGGCTGCTGAGGCTGCTGAGTCCAAGGTTGACAAGTAAAAAGGCACAGTCCCGATGTTACCAAACCACACGACAGGCCATCAATTCAAGTCCATTGTAAGTCCCCAGGTCGGCAGAACATGGCAGGCTGCTGAATAATGACATGTCTACATGTAGAGTCCAAGCATGCCATAAATTAGAGACCATTCCCAAGGCTTCTGCTTATATACAGGAAGAAGACCATATACCAAAGGCAGCTACTCAGCTGCTTGTGATAGATCCCACCATGGTGTTGATTGCCAGTCTCATCATGGGGAATAACTACCACCAGCTGCCCAGCCACTCAACCAGGCCAAGCCAAGTTGACACACAAACATAACTACCACAGCCTGGTACTGTGTCATCCCCACAATCACCAGCATCTCTGAGTCCATCATTGTAGTTATTGTGCTAATCCATCACACTGAGTGTTTTCCTTGCCCTCTTTGGCCCTCTACTTCACCAACATAATATTCTTCTCTAGCAACTGGTCTCTCCTGATGACATTTCCAAAGCAAATGAGTTGGACCATGTTCTGTTGTAATCCATAAGGTTTTCATTGTCTAATTTTTGGAAGCAGATTGCCAGACCTTTCTTGCTAGTCTGTATTAGCTTGGAAGCTCTGATGAAATCTGTCCACCATGCGTGACCCTGCTGGTATTTGAAATACTAATGGCATAGTTTACAGCATCATAGAAACATACAAGCCACAGATGGGTGGTGACACCCATGACTAAGATCCTTTGAATCCCAGCACTAGATCAGACTTGATTTCATTATGGCCCTTGGCGTTGGTGCTAGACTTCTGGATTTTCACTGGAAGTTTTTCCCTCTACTGTCTCAATTGCTTTTCCTTTGTACCCATCTTGAGTAGGTCCTAGAATTCCCTGCACATTCTATGGTTAAAACTGTCTAGATTATAGCAAAATTTGACACAGTGTATGTTGAATCAAATGAGAAAAACCAAAGAGGTAGAAATGATGCATTTTATAAGATTCAATAATTTCCTCATTCATTCATAAATTTACTCAAATATTACTGAAATATCTAGCAACACAGTTCCACACCCACAATAGATATTTAGTGTTTGTGAAACTGCACAGACAAATCAAGTGTGTAAGAATATAGATACAGAAACCCTTATTCATCTCCCATTCAACTCAGAGCAAAGATTCCCCTCATAGCTCAAGATGATGACAACTGTGGTTAGAAACATTGCACTATATTTAGTGAATCAGTTATGTGACCTGGGGGGTGAGGTGAGCAATTACAGTTTTGACAACTTTTTTGCTCTGATTTGAGCTTGAGTTTCCACAAAGCCAGTAATCCCGGACTCTTTCTGCCCTTATTCAGTCCTTCTCAACCTGCCCCATATCTGGCTGATCACAGGAAGGATACATTCAGCTTTGCTCTAAGTTTTATGAGGTCAGGCCTCTGGAGGGGAGGCAGTGATGGTCCAATGTTGCTTGGGACTGAGTGTGTGAGTTTAATTCTGGACTGCAGTATTAGGAACCCCACTTGACCACAGACCTCAGCTATGTTATCCTTTCTCAGTTATATTGTAATTAAGGATATGTTTTCTCTCCATTTTCCACATACTTTGCAGAAAGTGAAGAGGACTTGAAGCATTTACTGATGAAGATCAAAGATGACAGCCTTCAGTATGGATTACACCTGAAAATACAGAGAACAAAAGTCTTCACAACTGGACGAATAAACGTTATGAAAAAGGGAGAAAAGATTGAGGTTGTCAAGATTTCACTTTACTTGGATCCACAATTAGCAACCATGGAAGAAGCAATAACGAAATCAAATGATGTATTGCCCTAGGAAAATCTGCAGCAGAAGACCTCTTAAAAGTGTTAAAAAGCAAAGATATCGCTTTGAGGACTAAGGTGTGCCTGACCCAAACCATGGTCTTTTTGATCACCTCATATGCATGTGGAACCTGAAAAATGAATAAGTAAGAGTGAAGAATTGATGCATCTGAATTACAATATTGGCAAAGAATATTAAATATATTAAGTATTTAATATGTTAAATGTACTACAGACTTTCAGAACAATGAACAAATCTGTCTTGGAAGAAGTACAGCCAGAATGCTCCTTAGAAAGGAGGATGACAAAATTGTCTCACCTACTTTTGACATGAAGGACTAGTCCCTGTGGAAGAAGATTATGGTTGGTGAAGTAGAGGGTCAGAAAAAAGAGGAATATTCTAAACAAGATGGATTGAGACAGTGATACAACGGGCTCAAGCATAGCCCACTGAATGAGTCATATAACAATGACGGTGAAGATGGTGTCAGACCAGGTAGGGTTTTGTTCTGTTGTACACAGGATACTTATGAGTCAGAACTGACTCAACAGCACCTAACAATAACATCTGTCAATTAATGATCAACTCCATTGGGAGACAAGGATATTGACTACTGAGCCTCCTCAAAACCCAACACATACTTCCAGTTTCACAGGGATGGCGGGAGGATTAAATGAATCTTTAGTATAGGGACCAGCACTTAGTGTGAGTTCAAAAATGTTAGCTACTGTTATTCATATTAGCAGTAACAATAATAGTATCAGTGACTTAATTCCTCACTAAGCCTACATGTTGTAGAAAATGAAGACCATTATTAAGTATGTATTCTAAGCATTGACCAATAGTGTTTTGGGCAAGGGAAGGAAAAGTGGAAGGAAATTCATTTACTCAAGTGGGTATTGAGGAAAGAAAGTGGGCTTTGTGGAGTCAGTCGAGAGAGATACAAGCACAGACCCCTTTCCTGAAAGGAGGCTCAGGGATTGACTTACAGGTGCACTCATGGGCAGCTTCAGAGAGCTGGTCTCCTCCTTCTTGTAGCAAAGCCTGGTCTACTTCTAGTTCATGAATAGAATCATTCTGCCAGCCCTAAGGACACAAATGCCACATCAATGTCATCTGGAAGTCCAGGAGTCCAGGATGAAGGCAGTTTTTTTGCCATCTTTTTCCATTTCTTACTCCTGGGGTTGGGGGCAAGAATGGAGAGAAGGAAAATCCAGACCAGAGACCTCAACCCATACTAGAACCAGGCTTTCTGAGTTTCAGGGGAGTGCCATAAACACAGACCCTTTCGTTGGTTCACTCAAAGCCCTGTTGATGGCCAGGTAAATCTATTCTTACTATTTATAATGAAAATATTGATTGAGTAGCTACTAGGTATCTACCTCAGCTTATTCTGTTTAATTTAGGTGTTAACTTGCTTGGGGGAATACCTCCTAGGAAGACGCATTAGCAACTTTGGACCTTTTCTTTCTTTTCTTCCAAGTTATTTTAAAATGCAAGGGTTGGGAGATTTATCAAGCAGTTTGCTGTTGTTATTATTAAGTGTCTGGTGGTGTAGTGCCTAAGGCATTTGACTGCTAACCAGAAGGCTGGTGGTTCAAACCTACCAGCCACTCCTCGGAAGGAAGATTGGGCAATCTACTTCCGTTGTGATAATGCCTTGGAAACCCAAGGTGGGGTCGCTAGGAGTTGTATCTGACTCAATGGCAGAATTTGTTTTGGTTTGGTTGGATTAAGTGTTTCTTACAACTTGTCTGAGGGTGGCAACATTTATGGGGATCCTTCCTCATTTTTCAGTGGCTCCTCAAGTACACTGTTAACTTTACTTTCATTTTGAAACAATTTAAGAAATGTTACAATCTTAAAGAGGGGTGCAAATTGCAGAGAGATAGATATTATTATAGTGTAATGTTGCATTTTACACTATTAAAGAGGACAGCTGCTAAGTTCTAGCAGCAAACACATTTTTTTAGAGTGTATTAAGTATGTCTGTGCCAAGAGCGGTGGATATAGGGAAGACTGGACACTCCTGCCCCTTCTAGCAGTCTATGTCAAGGGTATTCCTGCCTCACACCTGGTCTCCAGTGATCCAGGAGGTAGCAATATTAAAAATGTCCCCTTCTTCATTCCCCTGAGCCTCTCTGACCATCTGACCCTTTCTCTGTCCCTGAGCAGGTGCTTGAAGAGGAATGGCTTTCTCCAAAACCCAACTGACTGGAGTTTGGGTTTGGATTTTGAGGGATAGAACTCTAAGGGCATGATGAGGTGTGGTTGGATGCAGGAGACTCAGACAAACATGATGTTGTTATATGCCGTTGAGTCAGACCTGACTCATAGTGACCCCTCCTTGGGTTTCTGAGGCAGTATCACTACAGAAGTAGATTGCTCAACCTTCCTTCCGAGGAGTGACTGGTGGGTTTGAACTGCCAGCCTTCTGGTTAGCAGTCAAGTGCCTTAGGCACTATGCTACCAGAGCTCCTGTGATAGGACATAATATGGAACTTCTCTGTACTGCTTTGCTTATAGGGATCCCTGACACACCCCTAACCCAGCCTCTTCTACTATAATCTGCCACCACTGAGATCTTTTTTATGAGATGATTCACTCTTATCTTAATGCCCAATAGTCTGAACTTACTCGATGGCAGTGAGTTTTTTTTTTTTTTTTTTTTTAATAATCAATTAGAAGTTTGCATTGGTGTCGTCATAATGGTATCATCTTAGGTGGATGCTTAGAAACCTTAAGCATAGGTATATCATTTGACCCAGTCAATTCTGACTCCTAGCAGCCCTATTGGGTAGAGTAAAACTGCCACATAGGTTTTCCAAGGCCGTAAATCTTTATGGAAGCAGACTGCTTCATCTTTCTCATGTGAGGCAGCTGATTGTTCCCAACAGACCTTTGGGTTAGCAGCAACATGATTTATCCACTTCACCACCAGAGCTCCTACTATGTGCCAGGTACTGTGCTGAATGCTTTTCATGCATTATCCTGAATAACTGAATCCTAACAATATCCCAGTGTGGTAGGAGGTATACTTCTCATTTTTTAATATGAGGAAACTGAGGCTTAAAGAAATAGAATTACTCACCCAAGGTCATCTGTAAGTGACCTCTCATCCCCAAAGTCTGTGGTTTTGTCTTCATACATACTCACAGAGACAAAATATTCAGAGTAGTTAATTCTGGCTGGTGGATTTACAGATTATTAAAATTTTCTTCTTCTGTTTCTCTATTTTTGTATTCTATCTGCCATGAATATGTATTAATTAATTAATTATGTCTTTCATTCATTAATTCAACAAATGTCTATGGAACACCTTCCATAATGCCAGGAAGACATGAACCAAATAGTCAAGTATGTAGTAAGTTTAAAATGATAAGTGCAACGGAAAAAATAAAACAAAGGAGATAGGCAATGTTAGCATAGAGGGATTGTGACTGCACTTTGGAACAAAATTTGTCAATGTTGAACTCTTTGAGAATGGAACATCTGAATGAGACTGGAGAAAAATGGAATCATCCATTTAAAAAAGTGGGGGAAGTGGGCTAGGCAGAAAGCACAAGAGCAAAGGCCTTTAGATGAAAATATAAACACCACTGTGATAAATGATGAATACATTGAAGTTGTCAATAATTTCATTCTATTAGGATCAACAATCTATGCCAGTTGAGAACCACTGGACCAGGATAATAACAATGATAATGTGAGAAGTAAACAGATTAGAAGGGTCTCATGCTAGGTGAAATAGAGGGTCAGCACAAAAGGGGAAGACCCTCAATGAGATGGGCTGACACAGTGGCTGCAATGATGGGCTTAAGCACAGCAAGGTTTGTGAGGATAGCACAGGACCAGGCAGTGTTTTATGCTGTTGTGGGTAAGGTTGCTACAAGTCAGAACCAACTCCACACAACCTAACAACAATGTAGAGAATGGGAGGGAGAGGAGTTGAAGATGAATCAAAGAGTTTTGAACTAAGCAACTGGAAGGATGAAGCTGCCATTAAAAAGATGAGGAAGACCACTGGTGGAATCAGTTTGAGAGCAGGGCAGTCTAGAGTTCACATGAGACTCCTGGGCTGGAGTTAAATGTATGTATCACTAATTAATCATTATATTATATACAAGTAAAGCTTTGCTGAGAATAATTTTAAAATGGGTGCAGCAGTACACTAATAAGGAACTGCCAGAAATTTAAGCCAGATTCAGGAAAGGATGTGGAATGACAGATATCATTGCTAATATTGGATGGATCTTGGCTGAAAGCAAAGAATACGAGAAAGATATTTACCTATGTTTTATTGACTAGGCAAAGGCATTTGACTGTGGGGATCATAACAAATTACAGATAACATTTCAAAGAACAGAAATTCCAGAACATTTTGTTGTGCTCATGCAAAACCTGTAGATAAACTATGAGACAGTCATTTGAACATAACAGCAATATTGTGAAGTTTAAAATCAGGAAATGTGTGCATCAGGGTTGTATCCTTTCACCATAATTATTCAATCTGTATGCTGAGAAAATAATCCAAGAAGCTGGACTATACGAAGAAAAACATGGCATCAGGATTTCAAGAAGAACTTGTTTGCTGAAAGTGAAGAAGACTTGGAGCAATTACTGATGACGATCAAAGACCACAGCCTTCAGTACAGATTGTACCTCAACATACAGAAAACAAAAATCTTCACAACTGTACCAATAAGCAACATCATGATAAATGGAGAAAAGATTAAAATTAACTAGGATTTCATTTCACTTAGATGCACAATCAACACCTATGAAAGCAGCTGTCAAGAAATCAAATGAATTATTGCATTGAGCAATTCAGCTGCAAAAGACCTCTTGTAAGTGTAAAAAAACCAAATGTGACCTAACACATAGTATTTTCAGTCACCTCATATGCATATGGAAGCTGGACAATGAGTGAAGAAGACCAAAGCAGAATTGATGTCTTTGAATTGTGGTGCTGGTGAAGAAGATTGAGTATACCAAGGACTGCCAGATGAATGAATAAATCTGTTTTGGATGGGGCACGGCCAGAATGATCCTGAGAACTGAGGATGGCAACACTTCCTCTTATCTATTTTGGGCATTTTGTCAGGAAGGATAACTCCCTGGAAAATGATATTATGCTTGGTAAAGCAGAAGGTCAACAAAAAAAAGGAAGACCCTCAACAAGATGAATGGGCACAGTGGCTGAAACAATATACATTACATAGTTATGAGCTGTAACCGACTCAACAGCACCCAGCAACAACAACAACAATATCACAACAATTAATTTTAGACAAGGCACAGGAAACTGATGGCTAAGGTCATTAAGGTATTTAATATCATTACACTGGCCATAGGGAAAAGAAGCCTTGTCTAGGGGAGTCTGAGGATCTTGAGGTCACAGACATTCTAGGAGGTCATGTGTTCTCAGGTTGAAGATATAGGGTGAAGCATATTTTATGTTAATGAAGGTTAATGGCTACCCTTTTGTGGAAGAGGTCAGGACAATTAGGCCAAAGCAATGGGCTAGAGCCAAGCCCTTGGTGCCCCATGGCCTAGGCCCTATACTGAATCATTTACCACTATTCGTTTGCTTTAATTATTCAGTATTTGGTATCACCTCTCCAAAGAGAAAGGCATGGTTTGGAGAAGACCCTATCAATCGAATGCATTGTATATCTGATTTATCAAACTAAAAACATTCACTCCGGAAGTGGGAAAAGAGCTATTACTTTGCAGGGATTGCAGTCAGTGTCATGAAACAAAATGTGTATGAATTGCTGGAAAATGAATTTGCTCATAAACTTTCACTCAAATCACAATAAAAATTATAAAAGAAAAAATAAAAAATTCACTCCAACTGCAAAAAATTCCGTTGTGCTTTACCAATAATTTTTTGGATACAGCCTGAGCTGAAAAGTATTTTGCTAAAGCAGGCATATGTATAGAAACTCCTCATCTGTCTGAAAATATGAACAACTGCAGGAAGTTTGGAATATGTTAAGACTGTTCTCTTGGTTTTCTTGTCACATACTCCCTTGCCATTCTGCAGGGGTGTGTTGTTTTCTGTTTGGTGTGGGGTTTCTGCTACTTCCCTCTTCCTAAGCTTTCAGCAGAAGCTCTTCTTATTTCACTTTTTGGGAAAAGTGCTTAAAAGAAAATGATGTACTGTTTTCCAACTTGAGTAAGGAGATATTTCGGGAGCTCTGGTAGCATAGTGGCTAAGGCACTTGACTGCTAAACAGAAGGTTGGTGGTTCAAACCCACCAGCCACTCCTCGGAAGGAAGATGGGGCAATCTACTTCCATAGTGATACTGCCTCGGAAACCCAAGGAGGGGTCGCTATGAGTCGGGTCTGACTCGATGGCACATAACAACAACAACAACAAGGAGATATTTCAGTGTCTGAGAAGACAGTTGTCTTAGTTAACTACTGCTGTTGTAACAGAATTACCACAAGTGTGTGACTTAAAGAACAGAAATTGATCTTCTCATGATTCTGGAGGATTAAACGTTCAAATCAAGTCTTAGCCATGTCCATTCCTTCCTTGTTGGTAGCTCAGGACATTGCTTGGTTCCTTGGTGATACTCACATGGCATCTGTCTTCCCCAGTGTGTGCAAGCCTCTGTGTCATCTCATCTGCTCTTTTTATAACTCAGAAGTGATTTGGTTTAGGGCACATTCTACATTGGAATGGCCTCATTAGCATAACAAAGAAAACCTGTTTCCAAACAGGATCACATCTATGGGACTAGGATTTATGAGACTAACACATTTTGGAGGTGGGAGAAGGGAGACATAATGCAACATGTAACAATAGTAAAATCTCACTATTTCAAAATAACAGATGCATCGGAGAGAAATCAAAGGGTGAAAGAAAGAGAAGAAGCTTTGACTTTAAATCAATGAAAATTCTGAGCTAAAGAATTTCGTTTTCACTTTGTTTCTTTTAAGTGATTACAGAAACAAGAACTAAGCTAATAAAAATTCCGTAAGTAGACATCCTGCTGGAATACACTTTAGTAAGTGTGAAAAATATGTAATGTGTACACATTATTGCTAAAGTGCATTTTAACAATTACTTGAAAAGAGAATTTCTTTAAGAGTTTTTATATTACCAACCAAATTGGTATATTTTTAAAAATGCAATTTCACAATGTCTATGTTAGTGAGTTAAAATCAATGAGGTTTTATGCCTGATGTTCACTTACTATTACAGAGTTTGCTGACTGGCCTAATTTATATGATCCCTGCTATAGCTTAGGGTCTAAAGGAATAGAAATAATTCATTATAGGGATTTGTGTTACCTACTTTTCATGTTTTTTCTATTGGTCCTTGAAATTATGATTACTTTATCTTCTTAAAGGTTTATCTTCAGATAAACCAAGCCTGTTTCTGTTTGCCTGGTTTATTTATTTATTTTTAAATCCTTTCACCTATATCAAACCTGCCTCTTAATTATACATCTATTTTTCCTCCCTTCCTGTCCCCTGTTTGTTTGGTTTTGACTCTTCTTTTTCTTCTGATCTTTTCAAAGAATAAAATTAGAATTGTGTACATTCTTTTCAGGTTTTAATAACAAAGTCTTTATTTTCTCAACAAATGCTTAGCAAACCCATGGTCAAGTGTCTCCCTGTTCCCCACAAACAAACCATTTATAGCATTTAAGATATCTCTAGAGGCATTTGACTGCTAACCAGAAGTCTGGCGGTTCAAACCCACCAGCCACTCCTCAGAAGGGAGATTGGGCAGTCTACGTCTGTAGTGGTACTGCCTGGAAACCCAAGGAGGGGTTGCTATGAGTTGGAAATAACTCAATGGCAGTGAGTTTGGTTTTTGGTTTTTTAGAGTATGTCCAACGTAAGTTTCTGAGATTATGGAAATGTTCTACATCTTTGCTGATAGCCCCTAGTCACATGTGGCTACTGAGAGTTTAAAATATGGCTAGTTGATTGATGAACTGACTTTTATATTTTAAATTTAATTTAAATAGCTATTCTACCTTGGTTGCTGAAAGGAGAGATGACTTGAAGCACTTACTGATGAAGATAAAAGACTATGGTCTTCAATATGGATTATACCTCAACACAAAACAAAAATCTTCACAATTGGACCAATAAGCAACATCATGATAAATGGAGAAGAGATTGAAATTGTCAGATTTCATTTTACTTGCATCCACAATCAACACCCATGGAAGCAGCAGTCAGGAAATCAGATGTCATATTGTACTGGGCAAATCTGCTGCAAAAGACCTCTTTAAAGTCTCTTTGAATACTAAGGTGCACCCAACCCAAGCCATGGTTTTTTCAATCACCTCGTATGCATGTGAAAGCTGGACAATGAATAAGGAAGACCACGAAGAGGTGATACCTTTGAATTGTGGTGTTGGAGGAGAGTATGGAGAGTATTGAAAGTACCATGGACTTCCAGAAGGATTAACAAACCTGTTGTGGAGGAAGTGCAACCAGAATGCCCCTTGGAAATGAGAATGGCCAGACTTTGTCTCATCTACTGTGGTCATGTTATTACAAGGGACCCTTCTCTGGAGAAGGATATTAAGCTTGGTAAAGGGGAGGGTCAGCAAACAAGGGGAATACCCTCAACAAGAGGAATTGACACAGTGTCTGCAACAATGGGTTCAAGTATAGCAAGGATTGTGAAGATGGAGCATGACTGGGCAGTATTTCATTTCGTTATACATAGGGTTGCTATGAGTTGGAGTCTACTCAATGGCACTTAGCAACAACATATATTGTTAGTGGCTACTGAATTTGACAGCTCAGCTTCTAGAAAATGCACTTAAGAAATGAAATTCTGTAGAAACATGGGACTTTCCTTTCTTTCTTTCGCTTCCTCCCGCCCTTCCTTCCTTTAACACACATGGAGCACATACTACATGTATGCTCTGTACTTGGTACTGGGGAGTAGAGATTAAAGATGTATCTCTGCATTCAAAGAATTAGCCAAGTTTGGAATGATAATGACAGGTTGTAGGAAGCACAGGTTTTGCTAAATACACAGGAGTGCTTCTCTTCCTCAAGTATGTCCATATCATGAGTTTTACTAAATCTTAGTTTTCTTTGTGTTAAGTATTCATCAAAATACATACCAAAAGTAGTCCAACGAGGCTTACAGAGGAAACTTAATGAAAGATGGGTGCCTTTGGGTTCCCAGGAATGTGGAGTGAGAGGAGCCATAAGGAAGCAGAGAAAAAGGAAAAAGAGGATCTGGAGATTGGTCAGAAAGGTAAGGGGAAGGGAGGCTCTGGCTAAGGGCATGATGTGGCAATTTTAGCTGAGTGATATGATGGGTGGCTGGAGAAAAGCTGGTGCAGAAAAGCTTCAGGTCAGGAGGATGGAGGGCACATGAGTGCCTGGGCCACAGTTTGCTTTGGCCCCAGAATTATGCTCAGAAAACTACCCAATATGTACCTTGGATTTCTTTGTGCACAACATTGTTAAGAAAGGTTTCTGGTTGGACCCAGAATAGGCAGTAAATAAAACAGAAAAAGGTGACAATCTTAATGACCAGCCAGGCAGAAGGAAACCAGGGTCATGTTCGTGATTGTTTCTGGAACATATTTTAGGCTTCAACTGTGACTAACTATATATAGTCCTTGCCTCAGGACTTCCATCGCTGTCCTTATTTCCTATATTCTAATTTTTTTTAAATGGCTTTCTGAGTGTGAGGCTACTGATGAGTCATCTCTGAAGAGGCCAAATAAACTGTTCTGCCTTGAGCAAATATTTATGGAGTGAAGGGAATAAAAGGGAAAAATTCGGATTACTGCAAATCTAAGTTGAAGGAGACACTACCCAATACTTGGCAGTGGGAGGTCTAAGATAACAGATGTCCTATTTAAGGGCTGCTGAATACCCAGACTTCTAGTCATCACTCATTCATTCTATTCCTGCATTGATTTATTAACTCAACAGATATCTGCTTAAGACCTTTACTATGCTAGAAGCTGTGGTAGGTATTAGGGATACAGCAGAGAATAAGACTTACGATGCAGTGGGGGAGATGGATGTTAAGCCAATAATTATAAAAATCAGAAGTAATTGTTATTAATTTTTGATGTAAACTCTGAGGAGAAGTTACAAGATGCATTATAAAGGAATTTTACCTAACCTGGGGAATCATGAAAGAGTTCTCTGAGGAAGCAACATGTTAGCTGAGCAGTTAATCAGGCCACATTATGGATGCTTTGCAGGTAGAAAAAAAACAATAAAAAAACAACAATGTGCTGTACTCTTCCTTCATGACACCTTTTGCAACTGGCATTAAGTTGCCATTTGTCTCATTACTTGATTGCCCTCTCTCTCTCCTTATAGGTTATCTGTCCCAAGAGGACAGGGGATGTTTTAGTCTTGGTCACTGCAGCATTTTCTTTGTCCAGCCCAGTGCCTGGAACATATCATCTGCTCAGTAAAACACCTACTAAATGTACAACATGTGTAGAAGCTCAGGAGTGAAGAAGAGGTTGAAAAATTTGATGGGCTGAAAGGAGGCTGGTGTGACCTTGCAGAGTGAGGGATGGAAAGGTTCAAAGTGAGGCTGGCAAGACCAACTTGGGTTCTGTGGGTGATGTAAAAGATTTAGAATGTTCAATACCAGGAAAAGGGAAAAGTGTATTAGTTTTCTAGTATTGCTGTAACACTAATAACATAAGAACAATGGGAAACTCTTGAGAGATACTAAGTAATGAAGTGATAAGGCCAGATTTTCAGGTTAAAAATATCACTCTGCCTGCTATATGAAGAATAGATTGGAGGGAAGCAAGAGTGGACCCAGGAAGACCAATTAGGTTGTATGTACAATGGTCCAGGTGAAATATGATGGAATCTAGGACTCAAGAGATGGAGAGAAGTAGATAGATTCAAGGGGCCAATTAAAAAGACAAATAACCCAATCAAACATGGGCAAAAGTTATGAATAGACATTTCTCCAAAGAAGATATAAAAATAGTCAATAGGCACATGAAAAGATGTTTGACATCATTAACTATCAGGGAAGTGCAAGTCAAAACCACAATTGGATGTCACTGCACACCCCCAGGCTGGGATTGCTAAGAAAGAGATAATAACTAATGTTGGTCAAGATGTGGGGAAGTTGGAACTCTTATTCATTACTGGTAGGAATGTAAAATGGTCCAGCCATTTGGAAAACAGTCTGGCAGTTCTTCAAATAGCTAAATATAGGGTTACTATATGACCTACCAAGTCTACTCTTAAATATATATAGCTAAGAGAAATGAAAGATGAAAACACATAAACTTGTATGTGAGTGATCATGGTGCATTAAGTGAAAACAGCCCAAATGTCCATCAATTGATTAATGGATAAATGTGGTATATTCATACAATGGAAAGTTATTTGGGAATGAAAAGAAATTGAAGTACTGATACACACTATAACGTGACTGTACCTGTAAAACATCATGCTAAGTGAAAGAAGCCAATCACAAAAAAATCACATATTTTATAATTTTCTTTATATGAAATGTACAGAATATGCAAATCCATATAAACATAATACAGATGTGGGGTAACCCCTGAAGGGGGCAAATAGTTAAGCACTTCACTACTAATCGAAATGGTAGAAGCTCAAACACACCCAAAGACACCTCAGAAGAAAGTCCTGGCAATCTGCTTCTGAAAGGTCATACCCATGAAAAAAGCCTTTGGAGTGCAGTCCTGCCCTGCAACACGTGAGGTCACCATGAAAATCAAAGTGCTGGCAACTAGCTGGTTGGTTGGTAGGAATAAGGGGGTAGGGGTATGGAGAGTATGGGTATGGGGTTTCTTTTCAGGATGATGAAAATGTTCTAAAATTGATTGCAGTAATGGCTGCACAATTCTGTGAATATACTAAAATCCACAGAACTATACACTTTGAATGAATTACACAGTATGTGAATTATATCTCAATAAAACTGTTTTTTTAAAAATGAAAACTTTCATAATTCCACACACCCAGAGATACACAATGTAAACATTTTGGTGTATAGCCTTTACAATCCTTAAAGAAAAAAAAAAAAAAAAGACAATTAAAGAGCAGAGTGGTGTAATAGGATATGGGTTTTGTTGTAACAAAGACCCAAAATAACAATGGTTTAAGGAAAAAAGAATTTTATTTCTCTCTCACATTAAAGCCTGGCTGGTATGACAGCTTCTTTTGGACAATTTATCTTTCTATTCCTTTCTATTTTGTGAGTGTTTCTTACAGTGTTGTTCTCATCCCTACAGTCTAAGAAGACTCATCACGAGGAATGAGACAAGGGAAAGGTGTGTTAGTTCCCTGTTATGCTGTTGTAACACTGAAAATGAGTGTCTTTAAGAATGGAAATGTATTGTCTCACAAGTCTAGAGGCCAGTAGTCCAAATCAGGATGTTGACTGTGCTGATTGCTCCCGAGTCCTCTGAGAGAGAAACTGTTCCATGTCCGTCTCCTAGCTTCTGGTGGCTCTAGCAATCGGTGGTGTTCCTTGGCATGCAGATGTATCTGCCTCCTTCGTCCTACCTTGTCTATCCTGATTCTTTTCTTTGGTAAGACACTACTCAGATGGACAGGAGCTCTGGTAGCATGGTGCCTAAGGCACTTGACCGCTAACCAGAAGGCTGGCGGTTCAAACCCACCAACCACTCCTCGGAAGGAAGGTTGGGCAATCTACTTCTGTAGTGATACCACCTCGGAAACCCAAGGAGGGGTTGCTATGTGTCAGATCCAACTTCATGGCAGTGCATTGTATTGTTGCATTACTCAGCTGGGATTAGGACCCACCCTGATCCAATATGAACTCGTATTAGCAAATAACATCTCCAAAGGCTCTATTCCCAAGCAAGGCCATGTTCACAGGTGTCACAAGTTAGGACTTCAGCATACATTTTTTGGGACCCAATTCAATCCATAACAAAAGGGAAAGACATGCACTTTCCCACTGAACCTTGACTCACAAGTTGCAGACACTATTTCTGCTCCATTTGGACAGAACTTTGTCTTGTGGTAAATCAAACTGAAAGGGATGCTGGGAAACATTGTCTTTATTTTGAGTGGCCAAGGCTCAGCTCTGAGAGAGAGTAATAAAATATTACTAATGTGGAAGGTAAGAAGGGATATTGGGGGAAAATTAGTGGCCTGTGTTATAAAGAGTTGATGATGTACATGTGGCCGGGGGAAAATGAAGTATGGTGCAGGAAGTTGAGGTAGGAGGCCAGTCAGGCATGAGCCATTGGGTAGATGAGAGTATCACTGACTAAGATATGGAGGAGGGCTAGGTTTGGTGGCATAGGCATTGGTGGTCAATTTGGAACATATGGAGATTCAGAGGGCTGAGAACCATCTAGGTGAAAATGTGACTTAAGCAGTTATATGGGTTTGCATCTCAGAAAACAGTTCCAGGTATGGGAACTGCCAGCAGATAGATTCTATTTCCAGTCATGAGGTTAGATGAAAATCATCTCGGGAAAGACTTGGAGCAGCTCCATCAAATGGAACTTTCAGTGATGTTAGAAATGCTTCACATTATGTGTGTTCAATATGGCATCCACCAGCCACAGATGTCTATTGAGCTCTTGGAATGTGGCTAGTATGATTGAGTAACTGATTTTTAATTAATTAAAATGTAAATAGTCACATGTAGCTGGTGACAGCACTGATGGAAAGTACAAAGGGAAGAAAAATGACAGAAGGCTAGAAGGGCACAGGGAGCAGAGATGGGGACCTAGGAGGGAAAATTCAGGTAATACATTTGAATGCTTTGCAGATTTGCCTCTAGGAACCCCAGCAAAGTTGTTCTCCTCATGGAGCCTCTAGTCTTGGCACAAAAGATTGAGGTAGTGAGGAAATCCCCTTAATAGTTACAGCTTGGTTATTTAGACCAGAGTTCAATGAGAAAAACAATTCCAAGCTTTCATGAAGCACTTCTACTTTAAAGAACCTCTTATCTACCATGTCATTAGGGGACCAGCGTGGCAGCCATCAGATTAATTTAATAGACTTTTATATAGCATTTATCAGCATCTCTACAGCAGCGATATCATACAGAAATGCCAGCAGGGGACGTACAAAGCCTGTAACTAGTGAGAGAGACATCAATGGGAAGTGAGAGGGAGTTGAAGCTCCTGATACATGTTAAATAATAATAGCCTTCCCCCAGGTCCTAATGGCATAGCAGATGAGAGGGTCTTTAAAGTTAAACTGCCCTCACAGGAGAAGCTAGGCACTTTGATCTCCTGGGCGAAGAATCAGAGAAGGGACAAAGCTGTTTTAGGCAGGCACATGGATTAAAAAAAAAGAAAAATGTTTCCATGCTGGCATATGTGATATGTGGTTAATCCTTTTTCCGTCCTGAGGCCTTAAGGATGTTCTGTTATGTATCCATGACCTAATAAAGAAGAGTTAGAAAGAGTTAGGGACTCCTGGAGTGAAGCAGCAGGAAACGAGACTGCTGGGAACTAAGTTTATCAAGGAGTCCCTGAGTGGTGCAAATGCTCTCAACTGCTAACCCAAAGGTTGGCACCTTAAGCCCACCCAGAGGCATGTCAGATGAAGGGCCTTGTGATCTACTCCCAAAAATTCAGCCACTGAAAATTCTATGGAGCACAGTTCTACTCTGCCATACATGGGGTCATCCATGTTTACCAAGTTTATTAAGGTCCAGCCAAACAGTGGATGAAAAGGAGGACCTAGGTCCAGATGTTCACATACAACTAGGCGAGCCAATGGTGGGTAAAGGTGAAGAAAGGCAGGAAGGAGTCAGCAAAAAGTGAATAAGACTAACTTAGGATGGGAAGGCTGGCAGGAGGAGTTAGAGGTGGAAAATGTGAAGCTTTGTGAACGGCTATCAGAAGAATGGGGTCCTTTGTAGCTGTAGAACCTACCTGACAAGAAGTTGAGGTTAAAAAATAGTTCAGTCTGGATATCAGAACGTTGTTATTGCTGTTAAGTGCTGTCAAGTCAGACCCGACACATAGCAATCCCTCCTTGGGTTTCCAAGGCGGTATCATTACAGAAGTAGATTGCCCAACCTTCCTTCCAAGGAGCAGCTGGTGGGTTTGAACTGCTAGCCTTCTGGTTAGCAGTCAAATGCCTTAGGCACTATGCCACCAGAGCTCTTGGAGATCAGAACAGAGGGGACCTATTACCTTAGCAGCCACAGAATCATTGGCTCTTGAAGATATCTCAAAAATCATCTGAGGTCCACAGATGTGGCATGAATCCTAGGTCCAGGTTCCAATTGTAGTTGCTCTTTTTCCTGGAGGAGAGTGACACTGGTATTGTCCAACTCACCTCATGTCCAGATGAGTAAGTGTGTCCAATTCAAGGATGAGTTCTCAGCAAGCTCACTTGACTGCAGATCCAAGACACATTCTCCAAACAGCTTTATTGGTTATAAGGTGATAGGACTAGTATTGATGATATCAGATCTCCATCTGTTTGGCTCAGGTAATTATCTGAACTTGGACAGGGGAGATGAATGTAGTTTTGTTCTTTTAAAACTTTTTATTGTGGTTTGAGTGAAAGTTTACATAGCAAATTGATTTTTCCTTCAACTGTTCATACACCTTCCCCACAATGTAGCAGCACTCTTCCCACCTCCTCCCTGTGTTTACTATTTCCATTTCCTCCTTTCCTATCTATCTCTGCCTTCTAAGTTTTATCCCGGGGCAAATGCTTCCCTTTTGATTATGTATGGTTGATTGTTATAAAGATTGCGTACCTCCCTGGGGTTATTGTTTACCCCACAGACCTGTCTATTGCTTAGCTGAAACTGGAGCAATGGGGATGAGTTCAGTTCCCGGCTTGAAGAGTGTCTAAGGGCCATAGTCTTGGTGGTTCCACCAGTCTATCCCAGTAAGCTTATACTTTGAATTTTGTTCCACATTTTTCTCCCACTCTTCTAGGACCTTCTATTGTGATTCCTTTCAGAGTGGTCAATAGTGGTAGCCAGGCATCATCTAGTTCTTCTTGTCTCAGGTCATGGAGGTTGAAGTTCATGTGGTCCACTAGTTTCTTGGACAAATTGTTTCCATGTTTCTTCAATCTTTTTGCTCCAGATGAGGAGAGATAATAGTTGCAACTTAGATGGGCACTCATAAGCTTTTAAGACTCCAGTTGCTTCTTACCAAAGTAGGATGTAGAACGTTGTGTTTGTGGACTGTGTTACGTCAACTGATCTTAATGTCCCCTTGCAAGTGTGTAATAGTATTCACCTTTCTTATCTGTAACTCTTGTGCACCTCTTATGTCTTTCTTTTCCTTAGTGATATTGTGCTGTTCACCTCCTTTTTGTATATTGCCTTACCCTTCAACCAAATTAATACATGTTTCTTATCTAACTAGTGACTATACCTCTCTTCTTTTCCCGTCTCTGGTAACCAAATCAAAGAATATTTCTTTCTGTGTTCCACAGAAACCTTGTCTTTAATTTTTATAATAGTGAACTCATACAATATTTGTCCTTTCATGATTGACTTATTTCACTTAGCATAATGTTCTCCAGGTTCATCCATATTTTGAAGTGTTTCATGGATTCTTCATTATTATTTAACACTGTATAGTATTCCAGTGGGTGTATGCACCATAGTGTGTTTATTCATTCATCCATTGATAGGCACTTAGGTTGTTTCCAATACTTTGATATTATGAACAATACTGCAATGAATATGTGTGCATATATCTATTTATGTCCTTGCTCATTTCTTTAGGATATATACAAAGTAGTGGGATTGTCAGATCAATAGTATTTCCATTTCCAACTCTTTAAGGAAGCACCATACCATTTTCCAAAATGATTGCACCATTTTAGTCCCACTAGAAGTACATGAGAGTTCCAATCTCTCCACATGCTCACCAGCATTTCTTGTTTTCTGTTTTCACTATTATTCATGGAATGAGATGATATCTCATTGTTGTTTTGATTTGCATCACTCTAATGGCTACTAAGAGCCAATAACTAGTGATCCCTGACTTGTCTGTCAGTTTGTCATATTGTGGTGGCTTGGGTGCTGCTGTAAGGCTGGAGACTATACCACTGGTATTTTGAATACTTGCATGGCCACCCACGGTGGACAGGTTTCAGCAGAGCTTCCAGACTAAGATAGAATGAGAAGAAGGATGGGGCCCTCAATTCTGAAAAAAAAAAATGGCCATTGAAAACCTTATGAATAGCATTAAAACATTGTCTGATATATTACTGGAAAACTTTATGAAGATCCATGAAACATTATCTGATGTAGTGCCAGGAGATGAGCCTCTCAGATTGGAAGGTACTAAAATATGACTGGGGAAGAACTGCCTCCTCAAAACAGAGTTGACCTTAATGACATAGATGGAGTAAAGCTTTCAGCACCTCCATTTACTGATGATGCACTACTCAAAACAAGAAGAACCAACTGCAAACATTCATTAATAATTGGAAAGTATAATGTATGAAGTATGAATGTAGAAAAATTGGAAGTTGTCAAAAATTAAATAGAATGCATAAAGATCAATATTCTAGGCATTAGTGACCTGAAATGGGCTGGCACTGACCATTTTGAATCATACAATCATATGGTTTACTACGCTGGGAATGACAACTTGAAGAGGAATAGTGTCACATTCACCATTAAAAAAAATTTCAAGATCTATCCTGAAGTACGTTGCTGTCAGTGATAGGATAATATCCATACACTTACAAGGAAGACCAGTTGAAATTACTGTTATTCAACTTTACATACCAACCACCAAAGCAAAAGATGAAGAAACTGAGCATTTTTACCAGCTTCAGCAGTCTGAAATTGACCAAACATGCAACCAAAATGTATTGGTTATTGCTGGCTATTGGAACGTGAAAGTTGGAAACAAAGAAGAAGCATCCATCAGTAGTTGGAAATTATGGCTTCAGTGATAGAAATGATGCTGGAATCATATGATAGAATTTTGCAAGACCAATGACTTATTCATTGCAAATAGGTTTTTTAAATAACATAAATGGTGACTATACATGTAGACCTCACCATATGAAATACACAGAAATCAAGATTATCTATTCTTCAGATGGGGTCATCTGAAGAATAGACTTCATGCATTGAACACCAGTAACCTAAGAACAGATGAATTGTGGGATGACATCAATAACATCACACACGAAGAAAGCAAACGGTCATTAAAAAACGTGAAAGTAAGAAAAGACCAAAGTGGATGTCAAGAGAGACTCTGAAATTTATTCTTGAATGGACAATTGTTGTTGTTGTCAGGTGCTGTCGAGTCAGCTCTGACTCATAGTCATCCAACAGAATGAAACACTGCCTGGCTGTGTGCCATCTTCACCATACTTGCTATACTTGAGCCCATTGTCGCAGCCATTGTGTCAATCCATCTTGTTGTGGGTCTTCCCCTTTATTTCTGACTCTCCACTTTACCAAGCATGATATCCTTCTCCAAGGAATGGCCCCTTCTGACAACATGACCAAAGTAGATGAGACGAAGTCTGGCCATTTTCGCTTCCAAGGAGCATTCCGGTTGTACTTCTTCTGGGAAAGATTTGTTCATTTTTCTGGCAGTCCATGTTATTTTCAGTACTAATCACCAACACAACAATTCAAAAGCATCAACTCTTTGCTCTTCCTTATTCGTTGTCCAGTTTCACATGCATATGAGATGATTGAAAATACTGTTGCTTGGGGTAGGCACACCTTAGTCTTCAAAGTGACCTTGCTCTTCAACAATATTAAGAGGTCTTTTGCAGCAGATTTGCCCAATGCAATATGTCTGATTTCTTGACTGCTATTTCCATGGGTATTGATTGTGGATCCAAGTAAAATGAAATCTTTAACAAATTCAATCTTTTCCCCATTTATCATGATGCTGCTTACAGGTCCACTTATGAGGATTTTTGAAGTGTAATACATGTTGCAGATTGTAGTTTTTAATCTTCATCAGTAAGTGCTTTGAGTCATCTTCACTTTCAGTAAGCAAGGTTGTGTCATTTGCATACTGCAGATTGTTAATGAGTCTTCTGTTCCTCCAATCCTGATGCCACATTCTTAGTCATATAGTCTGACTTCTCAGATTATTTGCTTAGCATACAGATTTAATAAGTATGGTGAAAGGATATAACTCCGACACATAACCTTCCTGATTTTAAACCATGCAGTATGACCTTGTTCTGTTTGAACAACAGCCTCCTGGTCTATGTACAGGTTCCTCATGAGCACAATGAAATGTCCTAAAATTCCCACTCTTACCAATGTTATCCATAATTTGTTATGATCCAGAGTCAAATGCATATCTCAAATACCTCAATAGGTATTCTGTCAATTCCTGGAGTCAATAAAAAACAAGTAAACATCTTTCTGATATTCTTTGCTTTCAGCCAAGAGCCATCTGACATCAGTAATGATATCCCTCATTCCACATACTCTTCTGAATCCAGCTTGCATTTCTGGCAGTTCCCTGTCAATATACTGCTGCAACCATTTAAAAATTATCTTCACTAAGATTTTACTTGTGTATGATATTAATTATATGATTTGATAATTTCCACATTTTGTTGGATCACCTTTCTTTGGAATGGTTCAAATATAGATATCTTCCAGTCAGCTGGCTAGGTAGCTGTCTTCCAAATTTCTTGGCATAGATGACTAAGTAACTCCAGTGCAACATGAGTTTGTGGAAATATCTCAATATTCCTGGAGGCTTGTCTTTTGCCAATTCCTTCAGTGCAGCTTTAATTTCTTCCTTCAATACCATTGGTTCTTGATTATATGCTGCCTCCTGAAATAGTTGAACATCCCACAAATTCTTTTTTGTACAGTGACTCTGTGTATTCCTTCCATCTTCTTTTGATGCTTCCTGCATCATCCAATATTTTCCCATAGAATTCTTCAATATTGCGACTTGAGGCTTCAATTTTTTCTTCAATTCTTCCACTTGAGGAATGCTAAGTGTGTTCTTCCCTTTTGGCTTTCTAACTCCAGATCTTTGTATATTTCATTGTAATAATTGATTTTGTCTCTTTGAAATCTTCTGTTCAGCTCTTTTATCCTGTCATTTTTTCCCCCATTTGTTTTAATACTCCCCACTAATAGCAAGTTTCATAGTCTCATCTGACATCCATTTTGGTCTTTTCTTCCCTTCCTGTCTTTTTAATCACCTTTACTTCATGGATGATGTTTTTGATGTCATCCCACAATTCCTCTTGTTTTCTGTCATTAATGTTCAGTGTGTCAAATCTATTCCTCAGATGATCTCTAAATCCAGGTGAGATGTATTCAAGGTCATGCTTTGGCTCTTGTAGACTTTTTAAAATTTTCTTCACCTTCAACTTGAACTTGCATGTGAACAATTGATGATCTGTTCTACAGTCAGCTCCTGGCATTGTTTTGGCTGAAGATATCAAGCTTCTGCATTGCTTCTTTCCACCAATGTAGTATCTGATTTTGGTGTATTCCATCTGGTGATGTCTGCTTGTATAGCTGCTATTTATGTTCCAAAAAAAAAAAAAAAAAAAAAGGCCTGCAATGAATAAGTCATTGGTCTTGCAAAATGCTATCATGTGTTCTCTATAGCCATTTCTATCACCAAGGCCATTATTTCCAACTATGGATGATTCTTCTTTGTTTCCAACTTTGGCATTCTAATCACCAGTATTCATAAATACATCTTGATTGCATATTTGGTCAATTTCAAACTGTAGAAGTTGATGAAAATCTTCAGCTTCTGCATTTTTGGCTTTGAATGGAGAGTATCTAAAGTGAAAGGAAGAAATAATTAAATAAAAGAGATGAACAAAATATTTCAAAGGGTGGCTCTAAAAGAAAAGGGAAGTATTATAATGAAATGTGCAAAGATCTGGAATTAGAAAACCAAAATGGAAGAACACATTCAGTATTTCTCAAGCTGAAAGAACTGAAGAAAATATTCAAGCTTCAAGTTGCAACATTGAGGGATTCTATGGGTAAAGTGAACAGTGCAGGAAACATCAAAAGAAGATGGATGGCATACACAAAGTCACTGTACCAAAAGAATTGGTCAATGTTCAATCATTCCAGGAGGTAGCATATGATTGAGAAGCAATGATATTGGAGGAAGAAATCCAAGGTATACTGAAGGAATTTGTGAAAAACAAGGTTCCAGAATTGATGGAACATGCATTGGATGTTTCAACAAATGGATGCAACTCTGGAGATGCTTATTTGTCTCTGCCAGGAAATTTGGAAGACAGCTACCTGGCCAACCAATTGGAAGAGTTCCATATTTGTACCCATTCCTAAGAAAGGTGATCCAACAGAATGTGGGAATTATCAAACAGTATCATTAATATTACATGCATGTAAAATTTTCTAAAGATAATTAAAAAATGATTGCAGCAGTATATTGACAGGGAACTTCCAGAAATTCAAGCAGGATTCAGAAGAGGACATGGAATGAGGGATACCATTGCGGATGTCAGATGCATCTTAGCTGAAAGCAAAGAATACCAGAAAGATGTTTAACTGCATTTTACTGACTATGCAAAAGTATTTGACTATATGGATCATAACACATTATAGATAGCATTGGGAAGAATGGGAATTCTAGAAGACTTAATTGTACTGAGGAACCTGTACTTAGACCATGAGGCTGTTGTTCAAACATAACAAGGGAATATTGCATTGTTTAAAATCAGGAAAGGCGTGCATCATAGTCATATCCTTTCAGAGTACTTAATCAGTCTGTAAGATGAGCAAATAATCTGAGATGCTGAACTAGATGAGGAAGAATGGGACATTAGGATTAGAGGAAGACTTATTAACAACCTGCCATATGCGGATGACGCAGCCTTTCTTGCTGAAAGTGAAGAAGACTTGAAACACTTACTGATGAAGATCAAAGACTGCAGCCTTCAATATGGATTAAATCTCAATATAAAGAAAACAAAAATGCTCACATTTGGACCAATAAGCAACATCATACAAAACAAACAAACTCACTGCCATCAAGTTGAATCTGATTCATAGTGACCCTTCCTTGGCTTTCCAAGGCTTATCTCTACAGGAGTAGATTGCCCTGTCTTCCTTCTGAGGAGTGGCTGGTGGGTTTGAACTGCCAGCCTTCTTGTTAGCAGTCAAATGCTTTAGGCACTATGCCACCAGAGCTCCCAGCAACATCATAAGTGTTAAATAAATAAATGAGGAAAAGATTGAATTTGTCAAAGATTTAATTTTATTTGGATCCACAATATACACTCACAGAAGCAGCAGTCAAGAAATAAGACATGACATTGCACTGGAAAATGTGCTGCAAAAGACCTCTTTAAAGTTCTGAAGAGCAAAGATGTCACTTTGAAGACTAAGGTGTGCCTAATCCAAGACACGGTATTTTCAATTACCTTGAATACATGTGGAAGCTGGACAACATATAAGGAAGACCAAAGAAGAGTTGATGCCTTTGAATTGCAGTGCTGGAGAAGAATACTGAGAATGCCATGGACTACCAGAAGAATGAACAGATCCATCCTGCATGAAGTGCAGCTGAATGCTCCTTTGAAGTGAGAGTGGCCAGACAAGAATGTGAGAATGGTCATGTGGTCAGAAGGGACCAGTCTCCAGAGAAAGATATCATGCTTGGTAGAGTGGAGGGTCAGAGAAAAAGGGGAAGACTTTCAAGGAGATGGATTGACCGAGTGCCTTCAACAATAGGCTCAAGCATAGCAAAAATTACAAAGATGATGCAAGAGAGGGTATGTTTTGTTCTATTATAGGGTTGCTGTGAGTTGGAATTGACTCGACAACACCTAACTCCAGCAACAACAATGGCTAGTGAAGGAACACTGCTGGTGCTGTAGTTAAAAGCAGTGGGCTGATAACCAAAAGTCAGTGGTTCAAACCCAGCAGCCACTTGTGGGAGAAAGATGAGGGAGTTTGCTTTCATAAAGATTTGCAGCCTTGGATACCCTGTGGAGCAGTCTTACTCTGTCTTATAGAGTCACTATGAGATGAATTGACTCAATGGCAGTGGCTTTGCTTTGCAATGGCTACTGATGGTGAGCATTTCATCATGTTTGTTAGCCACCTGAATGTCTTCTTTGTTGAGGTGTCTGTTTTTGTCCTCTGCCCATTTTTCAATTGGATTGTTTTTCTTTTTGTTGTTGAGGTGTTGAAGTTTTGTATGTATTTTAGAGGTAAGTCCCTTGTCAGAAATGTTGCCAAATATGATTTCCTATTGCATCTGGACTTTTTTTTTTTTTTTTTTAATTGTGATTTGGATGAAGATTTACAGAGCAAATTCACTTTCCATACAGCAGGTTGCATATACTTTGTCTCATCACATTGACCATAGTTTACCACAATGCAACAGCTCCCCTCCCACTTCCTCCCCATAGTTACCTTTTCCCAGTGTCAATCCCTCCATGTACTCATGTCCCCTAAGCTGTCTCCCTGTGCATAGGCAGCCCTTCCTTCTCAATTATTATTCTCTCTAAGGAGTGTATCTACCTCAGGTAAATATTCAATTCATATGCCTGTCTTCTGTTTGGCTGGAAACCACAGGTGTGAGTTCAATTCCAGACCTGAAGGGCACCTAGGGGCCATAGTCTTAGTGGTTCCACCAGGCTCTATCAGACCAGCAAACCTGGTCCCCACCTTTTTTTTTTTTTCTCCAAATGATTTTGAATTTTGTTCCACATTGTTCTCCCTCTCTATCAAGGATCTGCTACATAGATCCCTTTCCA
>NW_006921740.1:1920669-1929979 GCF_000298275.1 Orycteropus afer afer
ATTCTTTTGAATTCCTTATCAGAGAGTTCCAATGCTGCTTCCTCCTCAGGGATGTGTTCTGGGTCTGTATCCTGCTCCCTGGTTTCTGCCACTTTATCCTGCTTTTTTGTGTGGACTATGATGGTCTGTTGTCTCCGAGGCATCGTGGCATTGTTGTATTTATATCTCTGTTAACTGTGAAGAGCAGCCAAGTGTGATTCAGGCTCTTGTTGGTGGTTTTTTATCATTGACCCATTGGTGGAAAAGGAGGTAGTGGCTGTCTCTCAGTAAGTGAAGTTGCATGAGGTGTGGGGTGTAGTTGTGTCTTACGGGGACTGTTGTTGTCTCTCACTCAATTTAACACAAATTATAATCAAATAACCTTCAAAAAACTTGTCAGTCTTGCAGGTCCCAAGTGTCCTTGGGTTTGCTGGAAAGCAGAACGTGTTCTTAAGCCCCAGGAATCTGCGAGAGCGCTATCTCTTTAAATATCTAAAATAGTCAAGCTGCTTTTTAAACCTTCAAAATGGCGGCATCCTCCGGACCGGCAAAAGTCCACAGTTCAGCCCACCTTTCTCTTCACCTTCTCTGTTTGTTCCCCAGCCACCATGCACAGTCCTCTGTGCAGTCCCTGGCTAGCAGGGTGATTTTTAGGTTAATTCTTAAGCCCTACCACCACTCGGGAATCTCCAAGGGTCTATGCCATCAGGATCGCTGCCAGACTGCAGCTCCGTATGTCTCCTTTTTTGGTATTTTCACGCAAATACTTCTGCTAGTTGGGATTTAGTCCACTTGTATATCCTTCTCTTCAAGGCTCAGGGGTCCAGGATTATCTTCTGTGTCTGTGCTAATTGTTTTCCCTTTTCTTTGTTGAAGAGGGTCTGTGCAGTCTTTCTGCCTAGTCCGCCATCTTGCCCTCTCTCTGCATCTGGACTTTTTGATTATAGCAATTTGTTCACAGCCTGAGATATCTTCACCCACACAAGAGTGGCAGATTTTATTGATAAACAGACAAAAAAGAAAGAATAAGAATTTATATTATAAAGAAAATATGTCATCTTCTTGAGATGAAGTAGAGAAACAATTGAATAAAATTATTACACATGTGAAGTCTAAAAGGACAATTAAAATGCTCCGTGCCTGGAACTTTCTGTCTCTAGAAATCAGATTGCTCTGGAAACCTAGAAGGAACTAGAGTGATGTGAAAAGTGTGCTTCAGTCTTACAACCAGAACAGTAATACTGGAAGAATGAAAATGAAATAAAAGAAAGCATGCTGATAGAGCTGGAGGAAGAGAAGTCTTTCCTTAGGATAAAGGTTGATATCTTTCAGATACAGAAAGGAAGATAATTTAGAAGCCTAGGAGAGAAAAATGGGAAACAGATACATCCAGATCTAATGACTATTAATGAGGGAGTTAGGAAAGAGTGAGATATTTTAGTTGTTAAAAGATCTGAAAACATGATATGAGGAATCAATGAAATGTAACAATGAAAAGAGGCACAATCTCTCTCTCTGAGAAGTGGTGAGTATGGTTTCCTAAGAGGGAGCTAAGATCAAGAAAAGCAGGGAGAAGCAGCCTTTTAGAGTCCAGAAGAAGAGCAATTATGGAGTCACTAAGAATATCATGATAAATGGCAAATACATTGAAGTTTTCAATGATTTAATTTTATTTGGATTGACAATCTGTGCCTTTAGAAGCAGCAGCCAAAAAATCAACTAATGTATTGCATTGGGTAAATCTGCAGAAAAAAAAAAAAAAAAAAATCTCCTTAAAGCAAAGATGTCAATTAGAGAACTAAGTTGCACCTGACTCAAGCCATGGTCTTTTCAGTCTCTTCATATACTTGCAGAACTGGACAATGAAAAAGGAAGACAGAAGAAGAATTGACTCATTTGAATTGTGATGTTGTCAGAGAATAATGGATATACCATGAACTACCAGAAGTATAAACACATCAGTCTTGGAGGAAGTATAGCCAGAATGCTCCATAGAAATAAAGATGATGAGACTTTGTTTTACTTACTTTGGACATACCAACAGGAAAAACCAGTTTCTAGTAAAGGGCATCATATTTGATAAAGTAGAGGGTCAGTGAAGATAAGAGAAATGCTCCATGAGATGGACTGAAATAATAGCTGCAATAATGGGCACAAGACGACTGGGCAGTGTTGTTTTCTGTTCTACATAAGGGCACCATGATTTCAAGCCAACTAGGTTAAAAACAAACAACAAAATCAAAAATTGAAACAACTGTCTGAAGAAGTTGCATACTACGTGGGTAGAATTGAGAGGGACTCATCAGAAGGAGCAGCATAAAACACTGTTATATTTTTGAATGTGCATCAATGGATAATGTAAAGGAGTATGTATGCTTGTTACCTGTGGGTTCATGACTAATAAACTTACAGAACTGCAACATCAAAGGAAGTCCTGGCAAAGATGCAATATGCCAAAGGGGAGCCAGGCAGGCCAGGGTTTGATGTGCGTCTGATGAAACATATCTCCCAGGAGGGATCATCCTACTCAGGCAGTGACAATGGACAAGATTTGTTTGAACAATGATTGCTTTCATCAGTCTTACTTACATTGACTTTATATTCTCGTATGGAAGACCAAATGTGAGAATATGCCAGAAAACACAAGTAAGGTCCATAGAAAAGGAAAGAATGAAAGGATTTGAATCCTGCAATTAGGATAGGTATTCATAGAGTAGAGAGGAAAGGGGAATAGCTTAAGAAATAGATTAGAATGTGAGAAACTCAGCGGAGTTTTTCTGAGAGGAGCAGGGGAATAGCAGAGGGTAATAGAATACCAGTGCATGCCTCACCACTGCAGGTAAAGACAGAGCACAGAATAATGGTCCTTGAATCATGGAGCTATCAAAACCTGAGGAAAGTTGTGTGCTGGGGAACAGATATCTGGATCGGGTCCTTCCAAGTCCTTTGGGGCACAGGTTCTAGACACATCAAGGCATCTGCCAAAGGTAGTCCTCCATTGGAAACAAATATGAAGGTTGCAGGGACTGTCCCAAGAGGCAGATTTTGTGGCCTCAACCATTTCATAGGGAGACAATCAAAGCTCCATTGTAGTCCAGTGCTAATGTCTACTCACTGTTCCAAGAGGATCTCGGGACCTGTGTCCCTAAGAGCTACACTCAGTTCAAGGCAAAGATGTCAGAAACACAGAACTCAAAAGCAAATGGGAACTCAGAGGTACTGAATATGCTGAAGGGAAAAGAAAGGCCTCATATAAGTCCTCATGCCTGATACTGCCACCACTGCAAATTTGTAAGAAGTCTTTGCACAAAGCAGAGACACCCCTTCTAGACATGGTAAATAAGTTGTATCACAAGTATACATTCTACATGGAAGTCTCCCAACTGAATTTACCTTCCAACTCTGGGCTTCCGGCATGGCTCCTGGGAAGAGTGACTCCAGTTTTCACATTTCTTCCTGATATACAACCAAGTCTCTGGAATGGTCTTTGGCAATACTACATATTAATTCTGGGGACCTAATTTTTCCTGGAATAGCTGAGGGTAATTTTGTTTCCTAAATTTTGTGGGTATGAAGCTAGTGCTATAATAATTATATGTGTTGCATTAAATCTTTAGATTCCCTAAAAAGATGACATTCATGAGAGACTTTTGAGATTTGATAAAACCATATCCAATTCCAGTGAGAGGAAGCATAGCTATAGCTTCAGAAAGAATCAAAACTCTGTTTTTTTTTTTTTTTTTTCCTTTTTTGAGTCAATAACTCTATGCCTTTAACAATAATTTTGGACTTTGGATTCACAGAACAACATGATTTGCTTCAGAAGTTTGGTTTCTTTGAACTTTAATTTGTAAAAAAGATTCAGTCCTTGGACTTAAATTTCTCCCCAAGAACTTGATAACAAAGGGAAATTTTATTATTGAAATATCTTTATGCCGCTGTGGTGGTTATGTTTATGTGTCAACTTGGCTGAGTGCCTGGGCATCTGGTGGTAGTTGTTCCCCATGATGAGATTGGCAATCAATTCCATGGTGGGATCTACCACAAGCAGCTGAGTAGCTGCCTTTGGGATGTGGTCTGCTTCCTGTATTTAAGGAGAAGCTTTGAGAATGGTCTCTAGCTTGTGGCACGCTTGAACCCTGCATGCAGCCATGTTGTTGTTCAGCAGCCTGCTATGTTCTGCCAACCTTGGGACTTAAAATGGACTTAAGTTAATGGCCTGCTGTGTGGTTTGGTAACATTGGGACTGTGCCTTTTTACTTGTCAACCTTGGGGCTTCTCAGCCTCAGCAGCCAACAGCTGTCTGAGTGAAGAAATGCCTCTAGCTTCAGTGGGTCAGGAGCAGGAGGCAGAGCTGGACCTCAAGGTTGAGGGGCTTTCACCCAGTCCCTAGAGCCTGGCACATTGAACTTGAACTTAAAGCCTTCAAATTGCAAGAATAAACTCCTGTTTGTTAAAGCCATCCCATTTGTGGTATTTTCTTGTCAGAGTGGCACTAGATAACCAGAACAGCTGCCAATAAATCTAATTTCTGATGAGCTAGCTTGGACAACTTGGGAGCTCTGGTAGCATAGTGGCTAAGGCACTTGACTGCTAACCAGAAGGCTGGCGGTTCAAACCCACCAGCCACTCCTCGGAAGGAAGATGGGGCAATCTACTTCAGTAGTGATACTGCCTCGGAAACCCAAGGAAGGGTCACTATGAGTCGGGTGTGACTCGATGGTACATAACAACAACAACAACAACATCTTGGACAACATATTTTGGTGTGAGAAATAGAAGAAGGAGTGAATTTTCAACTTTGGATTAAGGTACTATTTGAATGCCTGATCCATGTACTAGTTAGATCCTTTTGTGAACCTTCTGGTGCTTAAATCTAAACTGCCCACCTGTAAGTCCACTAAGCAACAGTTGTGGTTGGTATTGGGAGAAGGACCTCAGGGGAAGGAGAAAGAGAGCTGGCCTGCAGGATGCTGCTTTTCTCCTCTCCATGTGTCTACATGGGGAACTTCCATTAGAGTAACATTCCTACCCTCTCTGTCTTATCTGAGTGGTGAGTTTGGAAGCAGGCTCAGCTCCTTGTAGGTTCTTTCTCCTGGGCTCTCCCTGCCTACAGAGAAGGCAAACTCTGGTTTGCATATCCAGTCACAAGGTAAGTGTAGCAGGGCAGGTCCTGCCTGTGCAGGAAACATACATTGTCCACCATAGCTAGTGGGTTAGTTGAATTCAAGGATGTAGAGTTAGCTGGCCCATTTGACAAGACACTAAGACCACATCCTGCAATATAGCTTTCTATCAGTGGTCTCCATCTCTCTGACTCATATGTGTATCTCTCAATTCTCTTTCTTATTTAAAAAGTAGTTTGTACATTGCACAATTGATTCTTGTGTATTTGGCTCTGACTTACCATAAGGAAAGGAACAAGGAGATTAAGATAAAAAAAAGTATTCCCAAAGTTTTAGCCAGGGAAGTTCCCAGTGGGGTTTGGTGGCAATAGAGACAATCCTGATGACTGGAAGAAATCTTAAACACTCATTCCAGAACCAGTAAGCAAAAATAGGTATCATAGGAAAGCTGGGAATTGCTGAAGTGCTCCCATGGTCAAGTCTTGTTTTCTGTCCTATGTGGGTGGGGAGATCCAGAGCCCAGAATGACTGGTGATCAAAGCACAGGTCTCTTACCCTCTGCCTCACTAGGTTTTCAAGGCAAGAGAGCGATCTGCTCTTCTTTCCCTTTCTTGTTGTATTCCCCTCTCCAAACTTTCCATCTAGAAATTCTTTTCTGGCTTTCTCTGCCATCTTATACATCTCTTTATTTCTCCCCAAGAACTGATAGTAAAGGGGAATTTCTATAATCATTTTATTAATTTTGTTCTAGGTGGGAATATACACAGCAAAACATACACCAAATACAAGTTCCTACATGTACAATTCAGTGACATTGATTACATTCTTCGAGTTGTGCAACCATTCTCACCTTCACTATTCCTCCCCCATCAGCATAAACTCTCACTGACCTCTAAGGTTCCTCTAAGACAGATACCCTTTACTAGTTAAGCTAAACTCTTGTTTGGCTTTAAGAAGACTTTAAGGGATATTTTTTGGTTTAACTTTTAAAGATTATCTCAGAGCAAGAATTTCAGGGGTTCATTCAGCCTCCATGGCACCATTAAATTTGAAATTCTGTCCTGCATTTTCTTCCTTTTGATCAGGATTCTTCTATAGAATCCTTGATCAAAATATTCAATAATGATAGCTGGGCACCATCCAGTTCTTCTGGTCTCATAGCAAAGGAGGCAGTTGTTTGTGTAGGCAGTTAACCACACATTCCCTATTCTTCTATCCTTGACTCTCCTTCTTCCTTGGTTTGCTCTCCAAAGACACACAGTGGCAATTGGTCACAGGTCTAAGGAGTCTTCATTAGCTCCAAAGAGCTGTGAAGCCTTCTTCAGCTTCCCTACACATATCCCTTCTAGGAGTGGTGTGCAAGTGCCTCTTACCATTATAACAAGAAACATCTAAGCTAGTGGCTCTCAAGCTTCAATGTACAAGTGAATAACCTTGTTAAAAGGTAGATTCTGATACTCATAACTCTGAGATTCTACATTTCAAACCAGCTGTCAGGTGATGCTGCGCTGCTGGTCCTCAGAGCACAATACTTTTAGTGGTGTTGTTGTTAGTTGTTAGGTGCTTTAGTGTCAGCTCTGACTCATAGCAACCCTATGTACAACAAAATGCAACACTGCATGGTCCTGTGCCAGTCTCACAATTCTTGCAATACCTGAGCCCATTGTTGTAGCCACAGTGTCAATTCTTATTGAGGATCTTCCCCTTTTTTGCTGACCCTCCACTTTACCAAGCATGATACTCTTCTCCAGGCAATGGTCCTTTTTTACCACATGACCAAAATACGTGAGATGAAGTCTGGCCATTCTCATTTCCAAGGAACATTCCTGCTCCACTTCTTCCAGCCAGATTTGTTCATTCTTCTGGCAGTCCATGATACTTTCAGTATTCTTTGCCAACACCACAACTCGAAATCATAGACTCTTGTTTGGTCTTCCTTATTCATTGTCCAGATTTCACATACATATGAGGTGACTGAAAATACCAAGGTTTGGGTTAGGCACATCTTAGTCTTCAAAGAGACATCTTTGCTCTTCAGCACTTTAAAGAGGTCTTTTGCAGCAGATTTTCCCAGTGCAATACATTGTCTGATGTCTTAACTGATGCTTTCATTGGTGTTAATTGTGGAACCAAGTAATATAAAGTCTTTGACAACTTCAATCTTTTCTCCATTTATCGTGAAACTGCTTATTTGTCCAGTTGTGAGGATTCTCATTTTCTTTATGTTGAGATGTAATCTATATTGCAAACTGTAGTCATTAATGTTCATCAGTAAGTGATTCAAGTCATCTTTAAGCAAGCAAGATTGTGTTGCCTGCATATCACAGGTTGTTAATGAGTCTTCCTCCAATTCTGATGCCTCATTCTTCTTAATACAGTCCAGGTTCTTGGATTATTTGCTCAGCATACAGATTGAATAAGTATGTTGAAAGGATACAGCCCTGACACACATCCTTCCTGACTTTAAACCATGCAGTATCCCCTTGTTCTGTTTGAATGATAGCCTCCTGGTCTATGTACAGGTTTCTCATGAGCACAATTAAGTGTTCTGGAATTTTCAGTCTTTGCAATATTATCCATTTTTATTATCCACATCATCAAATGATTTCGCATAGTCAATAAAACACAAGTATACATCTTTCTGGCATTCTTTGTTTTCAGCCAAGATCCATCTGACATCAGCAATGATGTTCCTTGTTCCACATCCTCTTTTGAATCCAACTTGCATTTCTGGAAGTTCCCTATCAATATCTGCTGCAACCATTTTTGAATTATCTGCAGTAAAATGTTACTTGCATGTTATATTAATGATATTGTTCAATAAATTCCATATTCTGTTGCATCACTTTTCTTTGGAATGGGTACAAATATGGATCTCTTCCAGTCAGTTGGCCATGTAGCTGTCTTCTAAATTTCTTGGCATAAATGAGTAAGTGCCTCCAGCATGACATCCATTTGTTGAAACATCTCAATGGGTATTCCATCAGTTCCTGAAGCCTTGTTTTTCACCAATTCCTTCAGTGCAGTTTCAACCTCTTCCTTCAATACTAATAGTTCTTGATCATATGCCACCTCCTGAAGTGAATGAACATTGACCAATTCTTTTGGTACAGTGACTCTGTGTATTCCTTCCACCTTCTTTCAATGTTTCCTGAATTATTCAGTATATTGCACATAGAATCTTACAATATTGGAACTCAAGGCTTGAATTTTTTCTTCAGTTCTTTCAGCTTGAGAAATGCCGAGCATATTCTTTTCATTTGGTTTTCTAACTCCAGGTCTTTGCACATTTCATTATAATAATTTACTTTGTCTTCTCGAGTTGCTCTTTGAAATCTTCAGTTCCGCTCTTTTATCTTGTCATTTCTTACATTTGCTTCAGCTACTCTCCATTCAAGAGCAAGTTCAAAGTCTCTTCTGACATCCATTTTGGTCTTTTTTCTTCCTTTCCTGTCTTTTTAATGACTTTTGCTTTCTTCACTGATGATGTTCTTGATGTCATCCCACAATTCATCTGGTCATTACTGTTCAAAATATCAAATCTCTTCTTCAGATGTTCTCTAAACTCAGGTGGGATACAATCAAGGTCATATTTTGGGTGTTGGGGACTTGTTTTAATTGTCTTCAACTTGAACTTGAATTTGCATATGAGCAATTGATTGTCTGTTCCACAGTCAGCTCCTAGCCTTATTTTGCCTGAAGATACTGAACTTCTCCATCACCTCTTTCCAAAGATGTAGTCAATCTGATTCCTGTTTATTCCATCTGGTCAGTTTGTCATACTGTGCTGGCTTGTGTGTTGCTGTGAGGCTGGAGGTTATGCCATTGGCATTTCATATACAAGCAGCGTCATCCATGGTGGACAGGTTTCAGTGGAGCTTCCAGATTAAGACAGACTAAGACAGAGGAAGAAAGGGACCACCAACTTCTCAAACTATTGGCCAGTGAAAACCTTATGAATAACAGTGAAACACTGCCTGAAACTTTGCTGAAACTTTGAGTAGTGAGGATTTAGCATGTTTAAACTAACAGGATCCATTCAACGCACATATATATGTATCTTCACTGTAATTTTGAATGACTACATTTGTGGAACTTTACGGTTTCTTTTCATGTTGTAAGAAGGGACCATTCCCTGGAGAAGGATGTCATGCTTGGTAGGGTGGAGGGTCGACGAAAGAGGGGGAGGCCTTCAACGAGATGGA